>NC_137897.1:82656443-82927445 GCF_963455335.1 Martes martes
CAGTGCCTAATCAAATGTCTTCAGTTGTCTCAAAACATGTTTTATAGTTGGCTCGTTAGAATCAAGACCCAAAAAAGCCCATCACATTATGTTGGGTCATGATGTATCTTGAGGCCCTTTCAAAAGTCGTCTCTCTGACTTGTTAGAGAAGGCAGGCTAGTTGTTGAGTACACTGTCCTACTTTCTGGTTCATTTGCTTCCTCTTGTCGTTTAGCTTGTTCCGCTGTTCCGTGTATCTCTTGTAAGTGGAAATGAGCTCTAGGCTTGATTAGATTCTGGCTCATTTCTCTCTCTCTGTCTTTTTTTCCCGCCTTTGGCAGATTGATTGAAAGGGGGCCATCCCCTTACAATAGCTGGATGGGGATAGAAGGAAAGAGATGGTTAGATTAATTTTGGAGGTAGGAAAAAACCTAAGTTGCCTACCAAATGAATGAGCGGGATGAGGAAGAAAGAAGAGTGATTCTGAGGCTTTGAGCCTGTGTGATGAGGGGAGTAGTAATACCATTTTATGTGAAGGATGGGTTTTTAATGATAGCAGCAGGAATCATGGTTAGATTAAAGGGGGACCTTTCTTTCACCCAGTAACAAGGCATCTGCTTTGTTTGTTTGTTTTTCCAGACAATACTATCTTTTCCAGAAAAAAAATTGATTAGTGGTAGAGCTAGCTAGTTTGGGCCCTCCAGAACAAATTTGGAAAGAGCCTCCTTTTATGCTAATGGCCAAATAATTGAATTTCCAGTCCCAGAGACTTGGAAAGAAGGATAGTATGTACACCAATGGACAGAGAGAAGTTAATGCTGTCAGCACCCTTGCAGATTGGCCAGCTGTCCCACATCATCATGGATATCAGAGTCACCAGTCTTGGGTGGAGGACAGAAGGATGCCAGAGCTTTGGGGATTTCTGGAGACCCTGCCAATGAGCACAGCCCATGGCCCAAGTCCTCCCTTGGGGTCCCCTGAAGTCTCCATCCCACACCCACCTCTCCATCCACTATGTAGCCTTCAGCCTTTTAGGCCTTCAATGGCCAGTGGTAACAGTGGTCCTGTCAAGGTCAAAGATTGCCCGGCAGCCCTGTGATATTCAGTGGGCTCTGAGAAAGACCTCAGATGATTTAGTTGCCTCGGTAAGAACTTGCTGTTGAATCCGATCAGGCGAGAACTACTCTGGGCAACATTCTCTCATATCCCCATTCATAGAAGCTCTCCCTCTCCCTTCCCCCAGCTCATCTTTCTTCCTGTTTTCTCTTCTGTTTCTCCCTCCCTGCTCTGTCTCCTCCAGCATACATTTATTCTCTCGAGTTAATCAAACACTGGCCCCTACAGCCCATTGTGTCTCAGATTGATCACTTAAGCAGCATTATTGATCGCTCAGAAAGCCTTAGGAGGTGGGAGGGTACTGAAAACCAGAGATGCGACAGCTGATTGGCTGGCTAGGCCTCTGTGGGCAGCCTCCACTCCTCAACTGCCTGGAACATCTTTTGTGAAAGGAGAGGGAATGGACAGAGAGGATCCTCAGAGAGCCTTCATTCATCTCATCCTTCCTTCATTTTGGAGTTAAGGCAAGGGAACAAGAGTCCATTGAGAACCCCTGGGTCTAGCCCGATGCCCATGTTACGATGTGAAGGGGAGAGCAAAGGACCTGCTCTTTTGAAATTCATAATTTAACTGAAAATTAATACTTATTCATACAAAGCAACTAAGAATAATAAAAGTTGGAAAACAATTACATACTATATTATGTGCTCTAAACTGTAAGCACCGTAGGGGTTCAGGGCACAGAGAGGAAGCAGCATGGGCTGGAACGGAGGGAGCAGGCTTCCCAGAAGAGGCTGAACTTGCGTTAGGTTTTGAATAATGTGTGAAATTGAGATTGTTGACTAGCAGAGAAGCAGGCTTCTGAGGGAGAGGCACAGTTAGGGAGAAGACCGTGAGGAAAACGGACTTCTGGGTAAGGGACACTTGGATTTGGAGGGCCTTTGATGTCAGCGTGGGGAGTTTGGACTGGAAGAGACCCCGGAGGGCTGTTGGACAATTAATGCGAAGTGTTTCAGGATGGTTAGCCGCCCGATAGGAAGCCACTCGAGTGGAACGAGGAGGGATTGAGACCAGCTTGTAAAATACTACAGCACTCCAAGTGAGAGGGAGTTGGACTGGTGGCAGTGGGCAGAGAGAGGAGGGTCAGACCCAAAAGTCACTTCAGGCTCCCAAGTGGCTGGTAAACCACCAGGTAGATTCCCTCTACTGTTTTTTGCCTCACCTACTCTCAGTACTCACACGTTGTTCGCTGCCTTCCTCCTGCCCCTCAGGGCCTTCACATGGCAGAATTTCAGAGGAGCTGAGAGAACAGTGGATTAATCTTAGTTAACCAACCCAGGTCAAGTAGATTTGCACCTGGAGCCTTCAGTGCCACGACCCCCAAAGGACAGGAAGGAGTGAGCAAGGGGGAATCTGGGGTGCTACACCCCCACAGGGAGGCTAGAGGCAGAGGCCATCCGTTTCAAGCTCCCGGGACCTCTGCAGGCTGTTGAGAGCGAAGAGACACCTTTCAAATTCTCAGGTAGAATCAGTTTTGAAAACTCCTCTCAGCACTTGGGATGGTCCCGGTGGAGCTCACACCTGTGCCAGGGCTTGGAGAGAGCTACCACAGCACTTTAAGGCTGGCTGGAGCCCTGTGGTTACAGCTGCTAGGAGAGAACTAAGCCGGGAGCCCACAGGTGGTGGGTGGGAGGATAGTGGTAGAGGCCTCTGCCTGTTCCTTTGCTCTCCCACCAGCTCTCCCCTCCCTTCCCAGCCCACTGAAGGTCAGCCCCGTGCAGGTACATGCACACACACACACACACACACACACACACACACATTGCATAGTCCATCCACCAGCGGCTCCCAGCATCAACCTGCTGAAGATTCTGTTCAGATTTCTGATCCATCTTCTGGTTGCTGATTTGAGGTAGGGGTGACAGTTGGAAGGAGGGTGGTTGAGAAGTGGGCCTGTATCCCACGTGGAAGATGCTAATGGAGGTGGGAAATTGGAAAGAGGGAATGCAAGTCATTGACTGGGGCAGTTGTCCTATTTATGACCCTTTGCATGGAAGAGCCTATCAAAAGTGTCAAGAGGATATCCTGGTGGTGACAACTGGCATGCGAGTCAACCAGTCAACCAAGAGCTCTCAGTTTGGAAGTCTGCTGCAGTGTGTGCTCACTGTCTCTCTTCCAAGCTTCCTCTTTCATCTCTATGGTTTTCCCTTCAGTAACTGTTCTGTTTATCTTCCCACTTCGAACCCAGACCCAACCAAGTCAGCTACCCATGCTTTTTCCAGTTGATACAGGGGGAAACTGAGGTACCCAGATTACTTCTTAATAGGCCCTGCCTCTGATCCCGTATCAAGGTAGCCAGAAGTCTGGACCCTGAGGGCAGGGACCCTGAAGACTAGCTACCTCACCAGACTGGCGAGGGCGCTGTGTGTCACGTGGGCTCTCTTGCCACCATCAGGGAAATCACCGAGAATGCAGATATGATTAATAAAGGGAGTGTTGTTCCATATTCATCTCATCACCTATAGTCATCTTTCTAATATGTAGGGAAATCACTCACTGACAGGGAAAAAAGGAACAGGGTTTTTCAAGAAGATTTTATTTATTTTCTTTAGAGAGAATGAGAGAGCATGCGCACATTCACCAAGGTCTGAGAGGTGGGGAAGTACAGAAGCAGAGGGACAGAGAGACAAGCGGACTTCTAGCTGAGTGCGAAGCCCAACACCAGGCTCTGGGCTCCAGGTGGGGCTTGATCTCACCACCCTGAGATCCTGACCTGAGCTGAAACCAAGAGTTGGATGCTTAAGTACCCCAGAAGGAGGATTTTTAAACAGGCCTGCCAGCCTGCTGTGGCCACACAGCTTAGGGTCTGTCATCTGTGAAGCCCCAACCGGATTTGGCTGCTGGGTCTGCTTTTTTCTTCCCTGCTCCCCCTCCCCCAGGGGTTTCCATGCTCATGCAGGGGTTTCCATGCAGCTTGTCCGACTTTGGAATCCTGGGTGATTACTGGAAATGATAAAGGTTGGCCTTTAACCTGAGCTCCAGTTTCATTTCGTTATTACCTTTAAGAACATTTTTCTCTTCGGAGTCCACCATCACTTTAAATTTGCCCCAGCTAAAACCAAAGTCTGGGTCTCTCCCGCCTTACCCTCCAGGCTGATCCCCAGCCCCAAGCTCTTGCCTGGATCTCTGTCTCTATTAGTGACACCATCATTCTTTCCACAGCTCACGGGCTGAGCCTTGGGATCAGTCACCCTCTCCTCACAGCCATCAGTCACCATCATGTCTTGGCAGTTCATCTCTCACAAATGCCTTCTTGACCATTCCCGCCATTGCTGGCAGAGCCCACGCTCTCATTCCTTCATACCTGGCTTCCTGCAGCAGCCTCCCCTTCCCTGCCAAGCCATCCTTCAAGCTGCTGCCAAAGGAATTTCCTTAAAACATCTTTCATCATGTCACTTCCCTGCTCAAGAGCCTATAATAGCTCCCTCTTGCTTAAAGTATCGAATAGAAACTCCTCTCCCTGGTATCAGAGGCCTGCCTTCCACAACAGCTGAGCTTCACCACATATACAAATGCTGTATATAATCCCGTATTGTGTAAAATCCCTCTGACCTATTTCTTCCCGACCCCCAACCTCCATCGCTCTCCTTGCTCTCCCTGCCCCACTCTACCCCACTCAGAGCTCACTCCTCTCTCCTCACTCAACCTTCTGCTGTCCCCTCAGCCGGCAGCAGCCCCTTTTTCTCCATCTCTGCAAATCCTTCCATCACATCCTCTAACTAACAAACTCAAGTCCAGCCGTGGCTGTGACGCGTTTCCTGATCATTCGAGGCCTCATCAGCTGCCCTCCTTTTTTTAAGTATGAGTTTTCCTTAATTATGAAGGTGATACCTATACATAGTGGAAAACCTTGAGAATACAGAAAAACAGAGAAAAAAACATAGTCACCCACACTGTTCCCCCTGTTCCGTTTTGGAATCCATACCTTTTGCTCCCAACGACTTACCACTTGATTATACCGTGTGCTGTTGCCTTGACTTCCTGTGTGTTCACCTTCCCCCTCGGCCAGGGTGTGATCTCTTCAAGGGCCTCCAGGAGCTGCGTGTCACGCAGGGCAGTGCCGGACATCCAGACACATTGTAGGGCCTCAACGGACCCTTGTCAGTGGGTGGAAGGGAGATGAGTCTGTATCTCCTCCATTCCCCAGGGGAGGGGGTGCGAGCCTGGGGAAGTATGGCTCTGCTCCTTGCTTGTCCAAGGCAGGAAGGCAGCTCAGAGAGGAGGGGACTGCAGGTTGAGGGCTCCTAAATGCCCCAGACCCCTGCTGCCTCTGAGGACACAACCCTCTTGTGCAGTGCTGGTTTCTTCCTCAGAAAGCCTCTGGCTCTGAGGCGACAGCTTGAATTCATCCTGATGGCCAGAAGGAGCTTCTCTGAACACGTTGACATTAACTTGCAAGAATCAATAATTGCCCCTTTGCCCATCGTGTCAAATTGAAACCTCTCATCCTGGCCTTCAGAAGCCACCCGCCAGTTCCCTTTCCTTCCCTTTCCCGTCTGACGAATGTAACGTGTCTCTCATGGTTTCCCTAACCGACCCCTTCACTTGAGCCAAGCCAGCCGGCGTGCCATAACCTCAAAACCGGACTTCCCTGATGCCCAACAGTTGGCTCTCTGCTGCACATGATCCCCCCCACCCGCCCCCGCTTCAGCCTAGTCCTTCTACCTTGAATCCTGGCCCCGTTGCCCCGTTGCCCTCCACGGCTGAGCTTCACGATTCCATTGACGTGTGCCACTGCCGACCTCAGACTCATGGTGCCATCTCCTCTGTCCTTATGTAATCATTTTGTCTTAAAATATTAATAGGTGCTCACCACTATATTATCATATCAAAGTGCTCCCCAGCTAGTTCCCACCTGGGTTCTGTGAACAGCTTTAGGCAGAACGTGTACTCTGGAGCGGGCCTTACCACACAATGTATTTCATGGTTTCAAAGACACAATTTTAACATTTCTAAAAGTGAAATACTCCTTATAATCCATGGTACATTGTAGCTGAGCTGGCAGCATCTTTTCCATCTCGGGGAAACCTAAGAAAATGTGGCTTCGAACATCTAGAGTCCATGAAATAAGGTACAAGGTTACTTAACCTCTCTGAGGCCCTGCCCCTTTATCTGCAAAATACTTACATCGAAGGATCATTGCAAGGACTTGAACATAATATTTATACAGCACTTAGCACTGGGCCCCACACTTTGATAGAGGCTCAATAAATGTCAGTGATTGTAATTCCCCAGCTTTATAAACTATAAACCCTTCAAGGGCAGGGACGTGTTTCTTCCTCTACCAGCAGATGGTATGAAGTAAAGGGTGGAAAAAGGTTCCCTTTCCAAAAATATCTTCTTCACTAGACTGCCAAACAGCTGAAATTTCAACATTAATCACACCTTCAAGTTAAGGCATTATCTCCTAAAGACCTCTGTTAAAAATGCAAATATGTCACTTGGGAAGGTAACACATTAATTCATTAGCACTCATGATCCCATTAGTACAGATGAGTTTATCAGATTAACTAGCTGGCCCCAAGCAAACGTGAGAGCCCTAGGGAGGGGGCTAGTGAGATACTGCCTGGACAGGCAGTCCAGAACATGGGGCCACCTCCCATCTGCTCTTGCCTTTTGGGGTTTGTTTGTAGGCAAGATTGTGACAGCAGTAAACTAGAAGGATCTCAGTGACAGAGAAACATACGGGTGGGGGAAAATGTAAGGTTAGGAGGACAGTCCTTACAAGGTCATCTAGCTCAGTCTCCCCTTCAAATTTTTAACTCTCATCAGCAGGGCATTCACTGCCTACTAATGGAGCCCATTCCATTGTTGAGCTAGTCTAATTAGAACATTTTTTTGGAGATAGAGCTGAAAGCTGTCTCTTTCAGTAACTTCTTTCCTTCCTCTTCCTCTTGGCAGCCCCTTAAAAATATCTGAATATGGTTATCAGGTTTCCTGAAGTTGGTCTGTCTTTTGACTTTCATTTTATTTTACTTTCTGTGGTGAGATCTGCTGTTGGGAAGGAAATTTTTCTTCTATTCTTCAAGATTCTTCTAGCTGGTCTGTGAATTAAATTGACCTGAGACAGATTAACAGGAGAAAAAAGTCCCTAAGTTTAATTACATGCACATAGAAGCCCAATGATGAGATTGAGACCTAAAGAAATGACTAAGGAAAGCGGTTCTTTATGCTTTTTAGACAAAGAAACAATAAATCTGAAGAGTTGACAGGACAAAAAGAACTGATGTTTGGGAGCATTAATTAGTAAGGAATTCTAAACAGAACTTGGGCTGCGGTAGTAAATTAGTAAAAAGTAACAAGGTTTGTTTCTATAGCCTTCTTAGCCCTGAATTCCCTGTCTCTGGTGATAAGGTTGTTTCTTTACCTCCTGGGACAGGGAGGAAAACTTCCACATGGGAGACTTATTTCCTTTCTGGAGACAAAGCAGAGGGTCAGAGGGTCCTTTTTGCATTGGCAGTTTCTTAAGTAACTTTTACTTAAAATAATCAATATGCCAATGTGGCACGTTTTGGAGTGGCCTGCCCTCGGTCCCTGCACTGCTCAATTTGCTCAGTGATTCCTTTTTGTGCTGTGATTCCACAGCTGAGCTTCTTAACCCGGAGGCCCATGAACCTCCCGGAATTGGATGTAAAACATCGGGTGTTGGGGGGCGGGGACGGCACCTGAGTGGCTCAGTTGGTTAAGCATCCAACTCTTGATATCAGGTCTTGATCTCAGGGTTGTGAATTCAAGCCCCAAATTGGGCTCCATGCTGGGCTTGAAGCCTATTAAAAAAAAATGTTGGCTGAGTATACCTACATGTCTGGGTTCATAGCTTTGAACAGTGGTCCAGGACCTAGAAGAGGCCTTACCCTATTGACCTTGTAGCATCTCAGTCACTTTCCTTTGGTAACACTCCAGTATGTGAGAATGCCTCTTAGAGTCCTGACCAGACTGGAACCCAGTCCTGCTGTGGTGCGCTGACCAGCACAGAGTACAGTCGACACAGTGCCTTTATGAACAGCTTGATAATGCACAGTTTTCACCTTTGGAGAGCACTCTGTTTCACGGATGAGGACATCTTGTTCCCAGGTAACTGACCCTCCCTGGGATTTAGTCTCTTTCTTTCAAAGGAGCAGCTTGCTGCCCACCCCTCCACTTACTACATTGAAGAGCATCTCAGTGCACTCACTCACTCTCTCTCTCTCTCTCTCTCTCTCTCTCGTTTTAAATTCGAAGATCTAATTGGCTTTATTCAGTGATTGATGAATTGGGCAGCATCCCATCTAGCAGGTAGAAAGGGACTCCTCATCCCAGTTCTTTTGGCAGGAGCCCATGGAGGCTCCTTGTGGCAGCCTGTCTGGTCAGGCCACTTTGTAGGCAAGCATAGGAGCGGTGTGTTGGAGCCCAGCCCTCAAGTTTTCTCCAGTGCCCCCATGTACCGAGTCCTGTTCACTGTCAAGAAACGCTTGGTTTGGAATGCTTGGGTGGCTCAGTCGGTTAAGCGTCCAACTCTTGACTTCAGCTCAGTTCATGACCTCAGGGCTGTGGGTTCAAGCCCCATGTCAGGCTCCATGCTGAGCGTAGAGTCTGCTTGTCCCTCTCCCTTTGCTCCTCCCCCTGCTCTCTCTCTCTCTCTCTCTCTCTCTCTCAAACAAATAAGTAAAATCTTAAAAAAAAAAAAACAAACACTAGTTTCACACATATGAGAAAACTCAGAGATAGGATGAGGCTTACTGAGCCAGCCCTTCTTGTGCCTCCTTCTAGGAGGCTTTAGAGAATGGAGTTTGGGGGAGGGGTGGCATCAGTGGAGAACAAGGGCACAAATGTCAAATGCTTTAGGAAGGGCCATCTCTTAAACATGTATGTGTCAACATGAGAAATAGGCGTGTCTTGGGTAGACAGCCCCCCCCATTACTTCCACTCTAGTCCCCCAGACACAGCCCCAAAAGGCTAAATATTAAAGGTACTTGGGACTGTGTGGGATAGGAGCAAGGCAACTGGTAAGTGGCAATCACCTCTAGCGTGTGATATGAAACAGCCATAGCGCCAGGGCCCTCTGGTCAAAAAGCTCTCCCTTCTAGCCGTGATTTTATATATAGATAGATACATATAGTGCTCGATCTAGCATAACCATCCCTGCTTCCACTAACTGCAAGGGTGCCTACTTTTCCACCATCATGGTCACTCTTTTTGGGGTAGGTATTAAAGCCCGCTGTAAAAATGCACGTGCTGCCTGAGAAGGGAACGATATCAAATCAAACACCCGTCCTGTAAGCTGCTCCACAAAAACAAGTAGAAAAGATCCTGTGGCCAAATATGTGGGAGAAATGCTATCACCCCCTCTTAGAGACCTTCGCAACACACGTGAGTGTGTGAAAGGCTCTGAGAAGTCCCGCGGTAGAGAACCCTGCTAATATTGTTTCAGGTTTCCACTATGTGTTTGACCACAGTTCACCACCCTCCTGGTTCCCCACCTTGAATACAATCTATTAACATCTACGCAACAGCTCAGGGGAGTTTAGCTTTCAGTCGTGACCCACCATTTCATACCTGGATACACAAATGACTCGATGCCCCCAAGCCTCTGTAGAAATGGGACACGGATGGGTGAGTTTTGCTGTGGGGGGCTGTACAAGACTCCCCGACAGGGAGGAAAGCTTTGGGAATCTGGGAGAGGGAACCTAAAAGTGGGGAGGGAACCAAGACGGGGATGCTGAAGACCCGCTCTCCCCACCTCACAGTTTTGCCACCGACCAGCCCCGGGTAGATGCTGTGGTCTCGGCCCAGAGCCCGCAGAGAGCAGAGCAGAGCAGCTTTGGCTGGACCAGGACCCCACAGGGCCATCTATGGTCATTGGTTTCTCAGCTGGGGCCTTTCCCCTTTCATTCCCTACCTGCTGCCTTCCACTGCCTCCCCTGGCCTCTGGCGCTGTGTCAGTTTCTCAGTCTACTTGCTGATCCATTTTATTTGGGTCTCGTTCTTTCCTCCTCCCTCCAGTGGGGCGGGGGGGGGGCACTTTTGACTTTTGTGCTGCCAAAGAGAAGAACGACAGCATGGGGTGGGTGGAAAGGCCAGGAAAAGAGCATGCCTCTTCTGCAGGCCTGGAGCAAGTCTGCCTTTTCTCTGCACCCTCACAGCACGAAGGGGCATGTCTGTAGCCATTGCTGGGCTTTGGGGAGGTACCAAAGATGCTTCTGGAAGCAGAGAACACTCCTCCCTTTTGCCAAGAGAATCTAGGAGGAGTCGGGGGTCAGAAAAGCAGGGGGCATAAGGGTGCAAGCATCTGGCTGCTGTCAAAAGTAGCCCAGGTTAGGGAGGGCTGGAGGAGGGAAGGAGGGAGGCAGGGAGAGAGGAAGAGAAAGGGAGAACGGTGAGCAAGTGTACCGACTACACGTGTGTGTGAAGGTACATCTGCTGCATGGCGGTTGAATCTTTCCTGACTGAGGAGGCTTGGGGCTACCTGGGTACTGGCAGGGGGCACGTCAGGATCACAGAAGTGACTCATCAGGAGGGAGAAGGGATGAAAATCTCTGTAGTGCTCGGGCCCTTTCATCATCAATGGAACTGACGAGATGGAGCAGGGTCATTTCCCTCCTGGCAGGGTGCAGGAGTGTGAACTCGTCTGTGTGAGTGCACGCACGCATGCACACGGTTGTCCCTGAGGACTGACCCCACAAAAGGTCTCTCAGGGAATCCCTGGGAACCCCCAGCACGTCCCGCACGGCCTGCAGCCGTGAAGGGAAGGGTTTGCTGGTACTGATAAGCCCCCTAGGACCTGATCTCACCTAGTTCAAATGCCTCTGAAGCCAGTGAGTCAGTCTCCTCGCTAGGCAGTTTATTTCACTGCCTAACTGCATTAAGGTTAGGAAATGGGCTCTTTTCCTCTCACTCGATTCTAGTTTAGATGTGAAGACTCCGGGCTTCCTCTGTCTGTCTCTGTCTCTCTCTGTGCCTCCTCCTAGGCAATGCTCTCAGCTTCCTCTCCACTCCGTCTCCCACACCAGGTCACCAAGGCCCACATCCCCTCTCACACAGAGATCCCAGGGTTGGCTCTGAAGCCTCAGAAGTTTTGAAGCCTTACAGTTTGGATGCCAAGGGCCCCCTCAGGCTCCAGGACCAAGGTTGCCTTTGCTCAGACACCCGTGGGCTTCAGTTTGTCCCTGTCAGCTTGGCCCTTTCCATCTTTCCTCTGGACTTTGCCATACCTTCTCCCCTGCAAAGACTCTCCACTGCCCAGAAACTGCTGAAAACCTCTCAACCCTCTGCCCCCTCATCCCACTGCCCAGAAACTGCTGAAAACCTCTCAGCCCTCTGCCCCCTCATCCCCCGCCATCACCCCTTTGGAAAATCCAAGGCTAGAACATCGTGCAGTTAAAAAAGTCCGCACCCCCTCTTTATCCCCCACCCCCGCCCCTCCTACCCCCAGCAGCCCAGTCAGGCAGGGGAGTGTGGATAACGGACAGAGAATGGGGCCAGACATCTTAGACAGGTATGGTCTCAGGAGTTCCTCATACCCAGTGTTATTTTAGACGTCACGGGAAACTGAGGGCTATGACATGGGCCTTGCCCTCGGGAGGCTTGTTCTGTAGCTAGGGAAAAAGCACGGAAAGGAGCTTCCAGGTGAAACGTCTTTTTCATCCACCCAACGAATTCTCAGTGAGTGCCTCCTACATGCCCACCCCTCTTAGAGGGGCCAGGGCCTCAGTGGTAAACAGAATAGACAGGACATCCCTGCCTTCCTGTGGAGCATATGTTTATGTTGGGAACACATTTAAAAAGCGGACAAATAAATCATCACTTTTTGTACTGATAAGCGCCAGGAACAACAGAAACAAGAAGCCGGGGCAAAGAGTCCTCCAAGCTACTTCAGCCGGGGCGGCCAGGAAAGGCCTCTCTGCAGGGGTGACATTTGAGCAAAGAACTGAATGGCCTGAGGACAGTCCACACACCATGTGCCTCAGACAGAGAAATCACAGGGATGGAAGGAAGTGGGGAAGGCTTTCAGAAGGAGATGGGTTTTTGCTGGGTAAAGAGCACGGCACAGAGCTTTGACCACTACCTTTGAGAGCACTGGTCTCACTCTAGCAAAACAGAGAGATGCGTTTCCACTCAGACAGAGGATTCATAGTCTTCTCCTCGGAATTAGAGATGGCCACTATAAGACGCAAGGTGTCTGAGATCTCTCCAGGTGATCTGACTACAACGAAACCCTTTCTGCATCACACCCAGTAGTTTCCAACTAGAACCATGGAGTCTCTCCAGGTAGGACAGTCAGGAAGATAGCTAACAGGTGGGAGGAAATCAGGGGATTTTTGCAGCTCAAAGCAAAAGTTACTCAGTGGAGAAGAGAGAAAGATATGTGGGCTGGGGCCAAATTGTGATAAGGGTCATGAAGAGGACTTTGAACTTAATCCAGTAAATAGTGGGAAGCTGCTGTCACTTTTTGAGCAAGAAAATATAAGGAGAAAGAAAGGAAAGGCCCTGACAACTTCTGGTAACCAGAATTCCCCCTGCCCAGTGCGTGTGGGTTCCCCTCAAGGAACATGGCTCCAGCATGGGATCAAATCCGAGCTCTGTCATTTACTGACTCTGAACTTGGACAGGTTACTTATCTCCTCTGTGCCTCAGTTTCTGCCTCTGTAGAATGGTGTTATTATGAGGATTTAATGAGTTTATCGTTACAAAGTACTGAAAACAGTGCCTGATATCTCTAGTTAGTACTCAGTAAACTGAAGCTACCATTGTTTAAGGACAAAACCGGTATGAAGTGTTGCAGTCTGGATACTGTCATAAACCTTGAGTTGTTTTTGGACACAATTTGATCATCTGGGGATTCTGAGATGCTGAGAGCATTGCCTAGGCTCAGGACCAATGCATACAAAGTAAGTGGGTCCTCTGCCCCAATAATCTTTTCCATCAGGCTGCTACCCACTTCTAAAATCCCTACTGTTCTTTAGTGGCAATCTGGAGACTCAAGCAATTTTTAAATGAATTAAGGTATCCTCTTATCTAACTGTTTAAAAAAAATGTTTGAACATTAGGTCATTGACCATCGTCACCTGGGATTAAAGCAGAGCTTTGAGGGAGTGGGAAACAGGATGGTACAGTAGTTATCTTACCGCCACATAACCACATAACAAATGATCCCAGAACAACAAACATTTAACATCTTACAGTTTCTGCGGGTCAGGAGTCTGGGTACATCTTAGCTGTGTGGTTCTGGCTCAAGGCCTCTCAGGAGGCTGTGTTAAAGCTGTAGTAACTGAAGACTCAGCTGGGATGGAAGGATCTACTTCCAAACTCATTCATGCGGTTGGGAAACTGAGAGTTTCAGTTCCTTGCCATGTCCCGTGGGCCTCTCCATGAGGCTGTTCACAACATGGCAGCGAGCTTCCTCCAGAGAGAGACGGGGAGAGAGAGCTCATGAGCAAGAGCAGGCCAGCCCAAGGCAGAAACAACGGTCCTTTTATAACCTTCTCTTGGAAGGTATCTGCCATCATTGCTGCCATACCCTTTCCATTAGAGGTGAGCCCTAGGCTCCGCTCCAGCTCAGGCAGAAGGTATACATAAGCACGTGACTATCAGGAGGTGGCGATTGTTGGGGCCGTTGAACAGACCACCTACCCCAGATGGAGAAGAACTGACAGCCGCTGGTAGAAAGACCCTAGTGAAGTGGACACTTGGGATACCCAGGCTAATTGAGGAGTTGCATTAATAGTAACTGGATTTCACAGTAGCTGGAGATTTGGGGTATCAAAAGGGCAAAGAGAGGAGCCAGAAGGTAGGACAGATGGTAGCAGGGAGATGTTTGACCCACACCTGGAGTTGCCAAGTGTCCCAAGACCCTCCTGTGACCTGGGTGCCAATTCCGTGTGAAGGTATAGGCCTCCCCTGCCCTGGCCCACAAGGCTACCCTATGGCCGTAGCCAGAGAGAGGGGCCCGAGCTGGGAGGATGCCCAGGAAGCCCAGTGGCAGCAGAAGCAAGAGACGGGAATGCAGGTTCAGCAACTGCATTTGTTTGCAGTTGGGAAAGTTGTTAATTTTAGCTTCACACAAGGGGCTGAAGCTGGAGGGTTTGTCATTTCTGCTGAGCTAGCCCCTGGCTGCCTCCCACAGGCCACTGCCGCCCTGTCAGCTCCAAGCTGCCATTCGCACTTGGCTAAGAGTAAAGAAGGGCCGCTGTGGGTGGGGGTGCCATAGGGCTCCATGAGACTGAGGCCTTGGGTGGGGGCCCAGCCAGCCCTGGGAGGAACAGCACTGTGGGCTGCCTACTGGTATGTCCCCCTGCTTCTTGTCGCCCCTGTCTTCCCATCCTTGCTGTACCACTTGCTGATTTTGTGACCCAGGGCAAGTCACTTTATTTCTCCATGCCTCTGTTTTCCCCTCTGCAAAATGGAGATAAATAGTCCCCAGTACAGGGTTGTTATGAGGAATTGTAGGCTTGTGTAGGTAAAGCACTAATAATCAGTAGCTGCTATTACTTATTTATCCGGCTCTGACTCAGGGCACCCAGCCCAGTGGAGACAGGTCTCCCCCAGCGCAGGACCCTGTTTCCCAAACCAATTGGGAAACCTCCCTGAGTGTGTCTTCTTTTGCTGAGGGATTTACATGGATTTACATGTATTAGACACTCAGATGATCTCCAGTTTACATAAAAAACTGGGGCTCAGAAAGGTAAAGTGACTTGTTCAGGGACACACAGCTAATAAAATAAGTGGCAGTGTTGGGACTATAACACAGATGTGTCCTAGTCCCAAATCTGCCTCCTTCCTTTCCTTTTCTTTTCTTTTCTTTTCTTTTGAGAGAGAAATTGAGAGAGAGAATTGGGCAGGGTTGGGGGAGGGGGTGGGAGGGACGCGGAGAGGGGCAGAGGGAGAGGAAGAAAGAGAATCCCAAGCGGGCTCCACACCCAGTATGGAGCCCAACTCGGGGCTCAACCCTGAGATCGTGACCTGAGCCGAAATCAAGAGTTGGATGCTTAACCGACTGAGCCATCCTGGCACCCCTGCCCTTTTTCTATCCTACCCCCAGCTGTTGGCCCTGAGCACAACTTCAGGATGAGATGGAGGTAAATGGTAGATGGTGGGACCAGAGGCTGGCTTCAAAGATAGAAGGCTCTGGGTCCCGATCATACAACTTTTTGGTTTCTACTCCATCTCCACATGGCTGAACCAGGAGTAGAGGTTCTGATTTGTTTCATGATACTCTCCCACCATCACCCCAACACACACACATGCACGCACACATACACACACACACAGACACACACATGCACTTTTCTACCAAATGGCTAATTTCCTTTTGATCACATTTCCTACACCAAGAAACACAGAAGCAGGTGTGGGTGTGAGCGTTTGAGGACCTGTTCGAAACACAAAGCTCTAAGAGCACAGTCATCCTCCCAGGGATCCAGATGCCCTCTCCTTGTTACCAAGGGAAGCCTCACTTCCTGCAGCCAGAGGTGGGGATCTGGGCTGGCCACAACTTGCCCTGGCTTCACAGCGCAGGACAGACTCATCCTCTCCTTTGTCTACAATAGCTGCAGAGAAAGAAGAGCTGGAAACCCTGGGGAGCTCAAGGGTAAGGAATTTGCAGTTCAGAAGCCAGAGAAGTAAAGTTTGGTCTAGAGACAGGGAGGCGAGTTGAGGACTACGCAGATCTGAGAGGTGGAAGGAGAATAAAGAAGAAAAGGCATGAGGATTGACAGGAAGGCTAAGAGAAAGAGAAGAGGAAATCAAGGAAGAGAGGAGTATAGGAGACATGAAGGAATAGAGGAGAGAGGAGGGCAGACTCAGATCGCAATGCAGAGAAATCCTGAACGAGGGGCCTCCAGCATCATAGCACAGGAAGAAAGTAGGGGCCACAGTCTCCCTGGTAGTGGGTGTAGGAGGCTTGTCTGGAAGCTGCCTTTCCATATTTCTTGGGGGTATTAGTGGGGGGGGTGGGCAGGTGCTTGTTAGAGATTCATGGGGAAGGGTGGTTCCTCCCCCGCCACCCATTGGCACCGCTGCCACTGCTGAGCCACATCTGTAAAGTGCCCGCTACATGCAGGAAATGACAGGGTAGAAGAAAATGCAACAGCAGGAAGCAAAGGAGGGGAAAAAGCCAAAGGGACCCTGAACGCTGCAACAGGTTGACGTGTCCTGAGTGGGAAGGAGGGCAGGGGGGCTGGAGGCTTTCTGCTCAGCAAGGCTGTGGGGAACAGGTTGACGAAAGGAAGGCCTGGTATGGGAGACGCCCAAAAGAGAATGGGTGTTGATTCCAGAATCTTATTTTAGAGGACTATCAGGCCCACCTCCACCAGCAGCAGGACTAGCTCTGAATTTAGAGTAAGGACACTAAATGTGTCTGAATATCTATATACATATGTGCGTGTGCGTTCCCAGAGAGGAACAGCTTCTCCCCTGGCATGCAGACGTGTCACACACGTGGACGACACACCCGGCTTGTGTGAGAGGGATGGTGCTCTCTGTCTGCTATCCAGCTAGCAGCAGGGTCTTCCTGTGGTCTGTGAAGGCCGTTGAACCCTGGCTGCCTTCCCTCCCCTGTGCTGCCTTCAAGTGTCTGCCCTGCTTTGCGGAAGAGGGGCCCTGGCTGGGAACGTGTGTTTGTTTTTTGTGGTTCCTTTTTCCTCTGCCCCAACCTTAGCCTGAGCTGCTCTTTCCTCAACAACATCCAAAGGGGGAAGCAATCATTGGTTCGAGAAGAATCTCCGAGCCAATGAAATGTCAGCTCAGTCATTGTTTCCAGATGCCTAAAGGAGAATTATCCCATAGATGGAGCAAAACCTCCGTTGACGGGGATGTCTGGGGATGGGCAGATAATAACATAGTTTTCTAGCAGGTCAGGGGCTTTCATTTTGATTCATTGTGGAAACTCTCCCAAAAGTCTGAGGCCTCTTTCTTGCCTTAGGATAGAAGGTCCAGTGAAATCGAGCTGGTGTTTGATCACTAGGGACCTTGCTTTCTAAGTATCAGCCCTGATGTTTAGGATCGCAGGAAGATGGTATGGTAGAGCAGGCAGAGCACTGACTTCTGTAAGTCAGAGGGCCAGGGTTCCACTTGCCAGGTGAAAATGGGTACAGAAAGCAGACCAGCCCCCCTTGAAATTACTTACTTGAATTATCCCCTCATGCAGGCTGAGTTCATTACCCTTTGCCTCTTTCTCCAAACAGCCGAATAAAGAAAAAAATGTATATGGTAAAGTGATGGGTCCGAAGATTGGACCCTTGTTGGCTGAAGTTTAATCATTTGTCCCATTTCTTTACCAAAATGTACACCCCTGAGGACACGCTGTGTTGGCCCCGGGCCATTCAAACCCCTTAGCCCCTTCTTTCACGGTTCCACGACAGGCTAGGGGGCGGCAGGTTCAGATAGGCTCCCTGCTGTGAGACCTCTGAGCAAGCCCAGGGCAGTGTCTAGTGAGTGCTTTATATGTGGTAGCGCTGGCCCTGGTGGCATTGTTCTTTGGGGGCCAAACTGGGGAAGACGACTAGGAATGAGCATGGGCTTTCCAAATTCTGCTGTGACTGCTGGAGTTGTAATGCGTCATCACAGCAAGTGGAAATCTCACATCTGGAAGAGGCCTTCCAGCTGAGGAAATGAAGGCCAGAGGCTCCTAAATCAAGCAGTATGCAGGGCAGGGGGCAAGTTTAGACTTTGGAGCAGATAGGGGAAAGGGAGTTAGAGGGGCAATTTTGATGTCTGTGGTCTGGGCTCAATCCCATCCGCCATGTCGTTTCCATCTGCTTCATACCTGGGATTACTTCACCTGGTTAGGCTGAGGGTTCAGGACAGGGAAGGGACTGGCCTCAGGGGTAGGAGTCCAGGCCTAGGTGACTTGGAGGAACTTGGGCCCTGCAGAGAGGAGAGTAGGGATGAGTGGGGCAACAGTGCTAGAGGGACATCCAGAGGGAATCTAGCCAGGGACTGGGGGGGGTGATAGCAATGGCATACATAGCCCACTCCCCAACTTGGCCCTAGAATACCTGAGGTATAGGATCCTGGCCTTGCCCCGAGGAATCCCTTTGGAGCCCCAGGAAAGAGGAGGAGCCAGTTGAGTGCCCCAGGGCTGCTGGCCGGAGCTTACAGTCGGGGGGGGGGGGCAGGGGGTGGGGGGGTGACAGGGTGGGGGGCAGAGAGAGAGAGAGAGCTGTGGGGAGAGGGGCCAGGCAACCTGCTCACCAAGGATAGGACTGTCATATAGAAATATTCCCATCTGGATAGTTCTAGAGAAGCAAGTCTGGGTAATGATAAACTATGAATTTTATGCATGAGCTGAACATTGAAAAACTTCAGCCCCAAGCTCCGGGCTAGCATCTGAGCCAAATCCCACTCGCACAGCATTTAATCAGCTTCCTGACAGATCCCAGTAAAAGGGAGATGAATTTACGAGATTGATTAGCTAATACCCAAGTGTTATGCTTACTCTGTGATCCAAGAGCACCAGGCTAGGGCCTTTAGACTTTTCTGCTGCTAAGATTCTGCAGCTGCTTTCATGGCGGGTGGGCCTGGACCTGTCCCCTGGGGAGGGCATTGCACTGTGTCTTTCCTGCTCTCAGGCTCCCTCCCCAGCCTATGATATCTGCTCGCCCTGCCCCACCAACCTAGGCCGAATCTGGTCCTTGGGAAAGAGTTATTCTCCTCATTGCCCTCCACTCCCTGTTACAGCCTCAGCTAGTTTCTTGTCAACCCTACCTCTCGCCAAGGATGCCTCTCCCGGGCTCTACCAGTCCAAGGCGTGTCTGCAGTCTCACCTTTCCTGGGAAGCCTTTACCGACTATCCAGGTCCTCGCTGAGCTCTCCCTCCTTCCCACTCCAGAGACTTGGTATTGTGTGAACCACATGTAATCACAGGCCATGGCTCGAGCTAAACCAGAATTTAACTAGTTCCATTCATCCCCACTTGTAAATACTAGATTTAGTTAACCACAGAAGTAATACATGCTCATTATAACAAGTCAAAAATACAGGGAGGCTTAAAGGAAAAAAAGTGTATCTCCCTCTCAGACCCCTCTGATCCCCTCTGCTCAGAAAACTGATACTACCAGCGTCCCTGCACTGTCTCTCTGCTCATACAGACACGCACAGCTCCTTCATTTTACCTGTAAGGAACTGGGGCCTAGGGAGGTGAGATCAGTTTTCCAGTCACCACAGCTGGCGAGGGACCGAGCTGGGAGTAAGAACCCAGGTGTCCGGGACTCCCAGCTCCCAGGCCAGTGATGTCGTGGTTTAGATGCCTCCCAAGAGAGTCATGTCTCCCCAGGAATCGTAAACTCAACTGAGGATGAGGGGAAGAAAAAAAAAAAAGTGTTTTCTCTCATTTCCCATAACACCTCGCACAGTTTCAAGCATCTGGTCCAGGGTGTTTACTAAATGTTTGTCTCCTTGTTTTAAATCCTTTCTGAAACAAGACACAGTATAAATAAAGAAAAAAGAAAATGTTTGACTCAGTGCCTGGTTGTGCTAGACTGCAAAGCCGAGTCATGCAATCATACAGAAATTGATTGTTAGAACGGCTGGGAGAAAAGCAGCCGAAAACGCAAGTGATTGGTGACCGGGTGAAGATACCTGGAGACAGAGACAAATACGGAGACTAAGGAGCCCAAATATTTGAGACCCAGAGCTGAGAACCTGGTTTGGAGGTGGGGGAGGGGCGGGGGACAGTGCTGGAGGTGAGGAATAAGGCCCCTCGACACCCCATTTTCTTGGGCACGCTGACTGCGGCCAAGTCCTGAAGGCTCCTTTCCTGTTTCAAGTCTTGAGAACCTCTTTTTCTAGGCTTTTTACTCCGTTGTGGAATCAATAATGGGATTCGTATGGATTTATTTGACAAAGTTGTTTATTGCTGATCTGGTGTGAGGGTAGAAAAGGCCAGGCTGGAACGGAGGCTCCTGCTCACGGGGGTGTCTCCCTGCCCTGGGGAGCTTGGGAAGGATTGGGGGTGGCCTCTGGCACCTCAACTAATCTGGAGGCAGAACCCTTTGGAAAATGATAAATACTAATGGAATTTTAGAGCTGAAACCAATTTACAAGATCATCTAATAAGGTTATTAATATCTCACATTTATATAGCACTTCATAAGTTTATGAAATGATGAGCTGTGACTCATGCCTCTCATTTTACATGTGGAAACCTTTGTTTAGTTAAGAAGACTCTGACAATTGGGTAGTAGATTAATTGTCTTCATTGTGAGAAGGGCATGGTGGATATATTGGATTGTCCTAATTTTTAGGAGATGAATGATGGAAGTATTTAGGGGTGAAGTGTCATGATGTTTGAAACTTTAAAATGATACAGCATTTAAAAAGATATAACCAGGGGCTGGGGAGGATGATGGGTTGGTATTTAAGGGGTACAGAGCTTCTGTTTGGGGTTAGTTACAGTGATGTGTATTGATGATGGACACCGGCGAATGTACTTAATGAGTTCAGTGTACTCAGAATTGTACACTGGAAAATAGTTAAAATGGTTATTTTTATGTTGTGATATTTTACAATAAAAATATGTAAATATATACACAGAGATAGATAAAGCAAGAATACTTAGAAATGTTGATTCTAAGTGAGGAATATGAAGGTGATTATTGGATCGTTTTGGGGGCCACTTTAGCAGCTCTGTATATTTGAAAATCTTTGTAACAGAGCACAAGGAATCAAAGAAGCTGTGAATATGAGCAGGCCTATGGAGAAACAGACATGTGGCTGTCTATCTTAGTCAAAGACTGTACCAAAGATGGGTGTTGGGCCCAAAGGGCATGTGGGAGGTTGGAACACGTGATAGAGAGGAGGCAAAGGTTGGACTGCGTGTGCTTGGCCACTAATGGTCCGTTGACAGGTAAGATGGGAGAGCTGAACCAGCCGTCCACTCTGGATGTCTCATCTGAGCTGTCTCATGCCACGGGGGGTCCTGAGGTTGCAGCATGAGACAGCTTACAGTTAGGGGTATCTCAGGAGCTCCAAGTTATTCAGAGGCTGACTGGCCAGTTTCTGCCTCCCACCTCCTCTGGCTCATGGCCATGGTCACGAGTCCTCCATGACTGAACAAGGCAGAGAGTTGCCAAAACCATCATCAGTTCATTTGGGTTGGCCTTGGTGCCTCCCAGCTGCACCTGCGAAATCTCATCCAACCACATATCCTCCAGGGGAGGGTCAGAAGGGCTTTCCAAAAGGTGGCCCCCAGGGGCCTTGTGGTTCAAAGTTTGGCAAGAGGAGTAATCCAAAGGAAGGATCCCGTGAGTCAGTCACTAAGCCCCTAGCTGCATGTGTTCTGTTCCTCATTTGAGCCTTTGCTGATGAGAGGGAAGGGGAGGCTTTGGCACCGTTTTGGGGCCCTCCAGATGTTCTTGCCTGGAACATGAAGGTGGCATCCGTCTCCCTGCTGCCAGGGCCGAGGGTCAGCTCAGAACTCAGCAGAGCCGTTCGGGTGAGAATCGCCCCCTCTCCCCAAAAAAAAACAATGCAATGAGCTGTCATTTGTGGGCATCCCTTTGACCCCGCTATTGCCTCGCTGGACCTGCCCAGCCTCAGCCCCACTGGGGCCTCATCACTCCTCAACAGACAGAAGAGCTTTGACTGACCCTCCCAGGGCACAAGGGAAAGGAACAGGGACTTAATTTGCATTTTCCTTTGGCCAGCATTTGCCTGGTGTCTACATTAATCACCATAAAGGATAAATGCCACCAAGAGGATGAAGCAAGCCAGGAAGAGCGAGAGCGAGCAAGTGCGAGAGGGAGAGGGAGACAGACAGAGAGAGAGAGCACAGGAGTGCCTGGAGCAAGCAGGGGGGCCTAAAGGAGGGTGAGGGAGGCAAGCTGGTCTGGAAAAGAGCAGGCCAGAATGAATCCTTGGTGAGCGCTCATTTCATCTCCTGAGTCTCTGGGACTTCAGCCTTTGGAAAATTGGATCTTCTTCCATGTTATATTTGATAGCCATATTCCAAAACAATGGAGTCTGGGGCTAAAAAGAAATCAGGCCATAAGCATGGCCGAAGCCAGTGTCTTCAGAACAAATGAATGCAGCGCAGGTGGGAGATTGGACAGACGAGGGGAGCAGAGGGTGTTAGGGATTATTTTAGTTCAGTTTCCTTCCGAATTTCACACATAAGGAAACTGAGCCTCAGCAAGGGGGAAGGGACTGAACCAAGGCCACACAGTGAATTAGCCCAGGGGGAGCCCCTGTGTCCTAAGCCAGTCCTTTTTTTATAGATCACAACACCCCGTGCTGGCCAGCAAAAACCCCATGAGCCGAGGTCGCTTTTCCTCTCAAACGTCTTTGCAAGGTGGCGCTGACAGAAACCGGCTCTTGGAAAAGGCCTGCACCTCCTCCCTTCCTGTCTTACCCAGCGAGGTAGCCATGCTCTGGAGTCAGGCCAAGCTCCAGTAGGTCCTCACTCTCATCTCCAGCCTGCTCCCCCTCCCTCTCCTTTGTCAGCAGAGGCTTACCGGAAAGTCCGGAAAGGCCGCTGGGAGCCGATGTTAATGCCTGTGAGGCGCTTGTTAGTAGGTAGCCGCTGGCGGACTCCAGGCTGGCCCAGCCCCCTTGGCCTCGTCTGAGGCTCCCACCTGTGCCGCGCCTGGCCCAGCTCCTCTTCCCCACAACGCTGAGCACAGCAGTCACCATGTGTTGCCCTGGGGCACTTATTTTTTCCCACCACAGCTTTGAGGGCGGCACAGTCCTCTGTTGGGTTGCCAGAAAGGCAGAGCGAGGGAGCGAACCTGGGGGAAGAAGTAGGACAGGAGTCACAGAACCTCAGACAGGAAGAGACCTCGATCTGCCCCCAGTGTACCGATAAGGAAACTGAGGATCACTGTCATGCTAACGTAGCCCAGTTTCCACCTGAGAGCAGGACATGAGAGAACAGGGTCCCCAAAGAGATTGCCTGCGTAGGAGTACTGACAGTATTGGGCAGGGCAGTGAATCGGGGGGTTTAGGAGGCTTTGGGGGAGGGGAGTCCAGGAGACAGGTTGAGGAGTTCAAAAAATATGAGCATTATTTTCATGCCAGAATAACACACAGGAAAAGCCAAAAGTTGCAAAGTCCTTGAAGGGTAGAAGGACCTGGAAAAGAACTTCCTCAGAAAGGAAAAGGTGTCTGCATCCCAGCATCACAGTGTCGCTTCCTGCTGGTCTGGTGCCCTAGCCAGGTTTTGCTGTCATCCCTGTCCAGAGACCCAGATCTCTCCTTGCTTCTAAACCAATGAGGATGGGCTGAGGGCAAGGCTTCCAGCAGCTCAGTCTCCCCGCACCTCAGTATGAAGGAGGAGAATCGCTGGCTGCGGTAAGGGCTACCTGGCACAGTTGTGCAGGTTTGTCAACTACATAAAGGTGCTTAGCCAAGGAGCTAAGTAGGGGGCAGAAATCCAGCCCTGCTCTGCTTCCTGAACCCTGTGCCCTGGTACAGGGCTGAGTCCACTTGGATGAAGGGGTACGTTTTTTTTCTGCCAAAGCCATACCGTTATTGAGGCTGTGTTCACACAGAGGGAGTAGCTTCCTCTAAGCTTTTTACACAAAGGCACTGACAAGACTACTTGTGGCTCTGGCTGCCATCAGCCGTGGGCTGATGACCCATCCCCAGGCTCCTAAGCTTCCCCACTGAGGCTCCCTCCCTCCCCGTGTACCTCCTGGTCCCAGGCTCTTTGTTCTTGCCAGCCACCTTCTGAGTACGAGGGCAAGAAATCCAGCAAAGGCAGGTGTCTTGGAGGCCGGGGACCACCACATGAAGAGTCCTAGGCTTCTGAGCTCCCTGAGCCCTGCATCCTTCTGGCCCTGTGCTCCGCCCACCTGTTCAGTTCAGCCGCCACATCTTGGATGCCTGCTCCCTTCCCAGGAGTCTGGTGCCAACTGCTTCTCTGAATCGGGGCTCTGACTGCCGTGGCCCCTGTCTTCTGTGCCCTCCCCTCCCAGCTGCCTCTCTGTAGTCCGCCGTCAAAGCCAGAACACAGCCCTTAGGCCAGGAGGGCCCAGATGCGAGGGCGAAGGGAGGGGGGTGCCGATGACTCGCCTGGAGCAAGCAGTTTGTTCTGGCTCCCCGCCTGCTGGTCTGGATGGAGGCCTCCTTGTCGATGCTCTGCGCTACAGAGGAGCATATGTGCAGGGTAGGCCGGGAGGGTGACGGCGGCCAGGAGTCCTTGGCTGGAGAGTTTTGTCATATCCACATAGTGCGGTGGCAGGACCCCACCAGACCCCCAGCCTGTTCCCCTGGGACTGCAGGGACGGGGCTGTGTCAGGAGTAGGAACGGTCTGTAGAAACCTTCCAGGTGTGAGGGGGAAAGGCGGCCAGGTTGTCCTTGGGATCAGAGTAGCTCCTTCTGGCTAGGCCTAAAATGTCCCCTCCCCGACTCCCGGACCACACAGGCCCAAGGCTTCCAAATGAACTCAGCAGGCCCTCAAAGAGGCCAGTGGATTATGGGGCCAGATGGGCCTGAAACAAACCACCCAACAGAGTGCTGCTGGGGAAGAAGGGGGCCTCAGGTCAGGACCAGCATGGGGCTAGCCAGAGGGGAGGAGACGGGGCGGGGGGGCAACCAGATTCCCGAAGCTTCTCCACTCTGAACAGGGAGGCCAGCATCTTCTCAGCTGAGCCCCTTCAAGTGAGGACAAGCAAAAGCCCTTGAACAAAGAAGAATGTGAATGGAACAGCAAAGCATTTTCCCTCTCTGCCTCCTCCCTCCTCTCCAAATCCCAGAGCTAGAAGGAGCCAGACAGTGGAAGAAGGGGTGGGGAAAGAAAGCAGAGGGCCTGCCATCAATCTTCTGCCCCACAGGCTGCGTGGTCATGGGCGTCACTGGCTCCAGCTGACTCCCCTGGGGAGGGGAACCGGGTGCGGGTCCTGGCCCAGAAGAGCAGGGGGTTTGAGACACGAGGCAGTGGCAGTTGGGTTCTGGGTCTTAGAGCCAGGACCAGGGCAGAAGGCTGGGATGTACCTCCACAGTACCAGAGGCCCCGGCAAGCCAGGGTAAGTCCAACGCCGAGTGGATACTGGACAGGAGCCAAGCCTTGTAGAGTCCAACAGCAGTTCCTCGGCTGCCTGTCAGGGAATAGAAACCACTGGTTTCCCAACACTTCTTTCACCACCCACCCCCCACCCCCACCCCGGGACTTCTCACAGCCCAGGCCATTACCCAGAGGTGGGTGCAAAGCCCAGACAGATATTGTTAGCTAACTGGAAAGGCCAAAGATCTGGTCATGCCAAGGTGCGAAGGTTACAAAGAGGAGGGAACCCCAAATCAGTTAGCTCTCAGTCAGAAATGTCTGCTTCCTGGTTATTTGAACTCTCCTGGAAAGAACCACACAGCCCGGGAGAATGTTCCAATTTAGTTACGCCAGTGGGCTAAGCCAACCGAGTAATTTGGTGAGGGGGAAGGAAGGGAGAAGGTGGCCCGCAACGCAAGAGCCTCTCATGCCATGGAGCTTGGGTTGCTCTGCTGGTGAGGCCCTTCTTTCTCAGGAGTCTGGCTGAGGACCTCACAGCAAGAACTTACCTGTTGGGATTTTCTTGGGGGGTGGGGACAGTGGGCGGGAAGATGGGGAGTGCAGGAGAGAAGACTGAGACAGAGAAGAGCCTTCCCAAACAAGCATCTACCAGCTCTGGAGAAAGTTCCTGAACCAAATTAAATGTTCAGTCCACTTGCTTAAATTTTGTTCAGTATGTTACAAAATACGCAGCTTCGTTCTAGATTTAATTGGTTTGCTAGGTCTTAAAAAGCACCCCAGCTCTGTGTTCAATAAGAAAAGAATCCGAGTTCCATGAAGGAAAAAGTTCAGCCAAGTACACGGTCTCGTTCACTGTTTGCTCAACTCAAGCTCCTACGCCTGGGGGAGCCGTGGTAGCCTCTGGGACCTCGGGCTCCTTGCAACCTCACCTTATCTCTAGCTCTTGTACCAGGGTGGAGGGCAGGGGTGGAGGGAGGAAGGGAGGGAAGGAAGGAGGGAGGGGTACTGAGGAAAGGGAACCCTTCCTCCTTGATTCTATCCTGCTTAATGGTTTTCCCCCCCGGAAGAGCACTCATTTGTCACATTTAGCTTCAGGAGGTATGACAGAATGATCCATCCCTCAGGCCGGGGCCTATAAAAACCAGGGACTTGGCACCTGCAATCTGCCATTCTCTCCCTCTGCCTTCTCTGGCTGCAGCTAAACTGCCCCTGAAACGCTGACTCCTGCCTTATCCATCATGGAGTAGCATGGCCTGTAGAGCTTACTTTATTCAAAGCCGCATAAAATGCTGGAGGGGTAGGGGTGCGTGCGTGGCTCAGTGGGTTAAGCATCTGCCTTCGGCTCAGGTCATGATCTCAGGGTCCTGGGATCGAGTCCTGCATTGGGCTCTCTGATCAACAGGGAGCCTGCTTCCCCCTCTCTCTCTGCCTGCCTCTCTGCCTACTTGTGATCTCAGTCTGTCAAATAAATAAATAAAATCTTTTTAAAAAATGCTGGAGGGGTAAAGAGTGAGAAGGGCCAGCAGAGGGGCAGGGAGGAAGACACCGGTGGCCTGGCCAGATGTGGGAGGAGCCCTGTGAGGCTGGGGTGTGCCTGGGTCTTCCCTGGGGGCTGCCCCCGGGCACGCCCAAAGAATGGGCCGAGCTGTTCCAGACCTTTCTCGGATGGGGCTCTCCAGTAAGCAGCTTCAAAGCCCCCACATGGCGTGCTTTGAAAACGTCCACACATCCCTCCCAGCCACAAAATACATTCTCCATGCTTGGCCATCATCCCCCCAAATTATATTACTGTGTGTTGAGTCATTGTCCTCCTCTGAAGACCCTCATTAAAAATGGACATTTTTTTTTTTTTTTGTCTGAGAGAAGTTTTCATCTATCAGACTCATTGGCTTCTACCTGTCAAAAGCAGGGTCACAAATAAATGAGATCCGGGGCAAATATAGCCTGATGGGAAGGGGAGACAGGATGTTTGCAGCGAGGTGGAGTGCAATGAGCTAGCTAGGTCGTGAGTGATCATGGCTCAGCCAGGGAAGGGAGGAATGGGGACAGCCCAGGAAAAAAAATCCAACAACTGGCACCAGTTATCCCTGGAATCTGTTTGTCCATGTGTTCTCCCCTGCCTCCCCAAGAGATAAGATTCCTTCAAAAATCCATGCCCTTCCAGATCTCTGCATTTCCAGGGAAAGCCTCCCTTCTTGTCCCCCACCCTAGGCTGCAAGCACCTGGTTCTCCTGAGAATTCCAGCCACACTGGTGGGGCTACACCCAGGTTGCTCATTCAGAATCAACTGGGGAGCTTTTAGAAGCTTTGATGCCAGACCCCCCCCACCCCAAACTAAACACATGAGAATCTCCGAGGGGAGGCCCCAAGGGCATCTCAGGGCTTCTCGGGTGATTCGATTATGCAGTTAGCGATAAGAAGTGTGGGTTTAGACCTTCCACATCTTGTATCTTTTCATGCCGACCAAAATGTGAAGCCCGGTCCTCTCCCTTAATCCCACCCAAATAACCATTCTCCAGAGGAATTGTGCGTAGAAGGCTTTTCGGGGACAGAGGCAGTGAGCTCACAGAAGCACAGACAACTTAAAATGTGAAGTCAGGAATCCCCGGACCTAAGGAGTCCTTGGTCACTCTCCCAGTGAGGCTCTCACCTCCCATCCTGTTCCCGTTCCCCTCTCTTACCTCCGTTTACTCCCCTCCTCTCTGTTCCCCCACACCCCAAAGTTCTGTTCCTTTTCACCACCCAGCATTACGCTTTCTCCTCTGTTGCCTTGGCACCTGCCTACCCATGCTGTCAAGGCAAGCAGCTTATCAAAAATCTTCCCCTAAAGACAGTTCCAGTTCTCTCCTTCAGAGGGATTCTGGTGCCAACTGGCGAGCTGATTGAAAGTTCACCCCAGATCCACATGGTTTCGACAAGGGCCCTGGATGGCCTCACCGTTTCGATCTCCACTGCCTCCGAGAACCATCACAGACGCGGGCTCTGCTATTTCCATCCAAAGAAGCAGGGCCCACATCTTGCAGGGGAGGCCCAAAGTTGGCAAAGCATTTGAAGAGTGACTGTCTGTGTATCCACTTGAGGGAGTCTTTGTGTACTTGTGGGTGTCTAGCCCTTATGGCTAATATTCAAATTTGGCCCGTTTGCAGACTCCCAGGACTTTCCCAGGGAAAAACATCCCTGACACAGGACCTGAAAGAATATATACTGTGACTACAAAACGACTTTGAGGTGAAAACATGACAATCTATTCAGTGGATATTTACTGGTCATCATATGCCAGCCACTGGGCTAGGTGCTTTGGTTTGGGGATAACCCAAACCTGTATGCCTGGTACTTCTAGTCTAATGAACTCCAGCATTCTCTTTTTTGAGTTCCTCTGTTTGAACTAAAGGGCACGATTTCAAAAACAAACAAACTGAACACTGAGCTCCAAGTCAGGAGTTTCCACGCACTGGAAATTCTGCTCGGCAAACAGGTGCATTTCTGTATACGGCCTGAGCACATTCCCTTTTTATGTGTGTCACATGGTAGCATTTAAAAGACACTCGGTGGGTCTTTTGTTGGTCTGTCTGTGATTCTCAAACTGGACTATGAGGACACCTTGACTCCTAAAACCTTCCCAGAGCTCTGTCAAGTTCTCAGACACTGGCTCAACTAGCTAGCTGACTAATAGCTCTCAGCACTTACGATACCCCAGGCACTGAGCTTGTGGCTTCACATAGTTCGCCTCATTCTGCCCTCACGACAGGGAGATAACTAGAATTATCATACCTGTTTTACAGCTGGAAAGACGGCTCACCTACTACTCAGTTGCAGAACCGAGATTTAAACCCAGGACTGTGTGACCACAAAGCCTTTCAAAACTCACCACCTCCTGACACTAGCCGCCAAAGCAGGGCTAAGGGGAAGCAAGCTCCCTCATCATCATCATGGTCACTGTCATCCTGTCATCATTATATCAGTGATTGTTTGTCAAACACCTTTGTACCAAGCACAGCTTTCAGTAATAATAAACCGAAAGAATATTACCAACAGTTAAGAGTTAGTGAATTCTTATTATGTGCCAGGCACTGTCCTAACCATCTTATCAGGATCACCCTAATCCTTCCTCACTCATCCTTCCTCACTGTACTGCTGTCAGATAGATCCTAGTCATAGCCATGTTCCAGAGAAGAGAAAACTGAGGTTCAGACAGGCTCCCAGCAAGCGTGTAACAGAGCTAGGGTGTGGCCTCAGTCTGACTCCAGAACCTGATCCCCTGTGCCGTACAGACTCCCAAGTCAGGGGGTACCTGCCTTTCCCTTGCTTTCCAGTTCAGGAGTGCTGCCTGCCATTGGCTTCTGATAATGGGAGAGCTCTCCCAGATCCATCTGCCAGCTGGGGGAGGGCGTGGCGTTGCGGACCACCATGGGTGTGAGCAGACACCCTCCTACAGGAGCTGACAGCCCAGACCCTCTCCATCCCGTAGCCAAGGCTGTGAGCATGAGAAATCCGCCCAGAGAGGGCCTTCCAGGCCAAACACTTTGCACAGCGGAACCTTGGGAAAATATGCAACCGAACCCATATAGGCAGGGGTCAGGCAAATGAGGTGACTCCTCCCTTCGTGTCTTTTCCTCCTCCTTCTCTAGGGGCTGATTCCAATAAGTGTATATTTTCTCCTCGTTATAACCACACACACTGTGCCCCAGGGCATCCTGCCCACCAGCATCTCTTGCTGATGCCTCCCTCTTGCCCCTGGCCTCAGCTAACTCCTGGGTCCCTCACCTCCTGTCTCCTCTCAGTGTTATTTCTTCATCACATCCTTCCATTCCCCTTTGGAAAATACCTGTTCCTCTCTGCTCCAAATCTCCTTACTTTTCCCTGCTTTCATTTCAGCTCAAGCCACATTAAGGTTGTAAAGCATTTTGGAAAAGAGCAGGCATGGCAGGACGGTAAATAGAGTTTTATGGTGTTTTGCTGTCATTGAGCTTGGAGCCCAAAAACCAATGGCAATCCACAACCCTGGCTTACCTTCATCTCTGCAGGACTGTTAACTGGCCCCAGATGAGGTCCCTGAGGCCGTGACCCCAAATGTCTACTTCTCAGACGATGCAAAATTACTCTGGGTGGAGGAGTATCGGCCTGAGCAGCACTTCCAAAACTGGCTTCCATAGTACCCTGAGTTCCAGGAATTAATAGGTATCACAGGGAGAGGAGAAAAAAAAAAAGGTTTCTGAATACAAACGAATTTGACAAATGCTGGGTTAGAGAAGCTAAAGTTACGACACAGGGCTTCAGGGCTTCGTGGAGCTCTTCACGTGCTAATGAGAATGGTGAATCCCCAAGAGGACTGACACTTAGACCTTTGCCACCTGAAGTGTGGCTGAAGGATCGGTGGCACAGGCACCACTCCCGGGAGCTCGCGACATGTAGACGCTCAGACCTCCACGCCAGACTTTCAGAGTCAGGATCGGCATGGTAACAGCATCTGTGGGTCATCTGTGCACACATTCAGTCTCGAGAAGCGCTGGTTCAGAGTGCCTTTATGGAGCCTCTTCCGTGCCTTGTGTCCTCTGAGACATACTTTTGGGGGAGAGACTAAGGCTAGAAAGGCCTTCGTAGGAATTTCTCATTGTCTAGAGACTCCATCAGAAGACATCAGCCAAAGGGACATTTAGAAACGGGGGTGGGGCGTGGATTCATTACATGGTACCCAAAGACTCACTTTCCTGGGGCATTTTTTTTTTAAGATTTTATTTATTTATTTGACAGACAGAGATCACAAGTAGGCAGAGGCAGGCAGAGAGAGAGAGGGAAGCAGGCTCTCTGCGGAGCAAAGAGCCCGATGTGGGGCTCGATCCCAGAACCCCAGGACCATGACCCGAGCCAAAGGCAGAGGCTTTAACCCACTGAGCCACCCAGGAGCCCCTCCTGGGGCATTTTTTAAACAGCGCTGCTTGGTCTATTCTCTGGCTCAGATCAACGTATTCGTTTCGGAAACCTAGAAGCATCTCTGGAGTACTAGAGCTCAGAATCCGAACCTCTAAAGAATGTCGCATGGTCGGTCCCCTGCTGTAGGACATTAGAAAGGCAATTTTCTAAAAGCTGGGCAGCTTTTCAGTCCGGTGTGTTCTGTTCAGTTAAGCTGTCGCTGTTTTTCTCTTAGGCCTTTAAGCTGTTGTGCCAAACACTACAATTGCACTAGCTATTTTGTATTCTTATCTTGCGACTCATTTGGGGGCATTGTTAATATTTTATAAGGAACTTCTCATTTTTTTCCATTCACATTTGTGATTTTCAAGTGTGTGGCTGCGTTGCATTCATAAACGTGATTTTTATTAAGTCTCAGGGCTCCATTTTTTTTTTCCTCCTCAGAGAAACACATCTCCAATTTTATGTGAGAAGTTAAATGGAAAATAGCCTTTGATATGTGAAAATTTGATTTGCAAGAAATTTGTCCAGGAGGCAGTCCTTCTGTAGAGGAAGGGGCTGCCATGCCCAGGCTCTGGTTAGGACATGGGCAAAGCTCTCAGCGAGGCTTCTTGATGGGTGTCATCTGGGCCACCTTCTCCTTGGCCACTTTCAGTGGCTGGCCAGGATTGCCTGCTCAGAGCACAGTCACACGAGAAGAGGAAGTGACACGAGCAGCAGGATGTCATGTAGGGAAGTGTGAAAGCGGCCCCTCAGGCCGGAGAGCCTGCTGACCCCTGAGGTTTTCCGCTCTGGGTTTGGAACCATTGCTCGGATCTCTCCTGCCCTCCCACCAGGACAGAAGCAGCAGAGAAAAGAGGGAATGGATTACGGACATACCTCCTCACATTAGTTCGGAAGATCCAAGGCTTCACCTGAAGGTCTCAACTGCTCAGTGATGCTGGGAACGCTACTGTTCTGAGCCCCATCGGTTTAGAGCTTACTTCGAACCCACCCAGGAAAGGTGCCCATTGATGCCAAGATTATCTCAACCTCTCTCACGTGACAAATGCCCATTTATAATGTTAAAAAATGTAGGACACTCCCCATGATAGCGATTCTATTTGAATTTTTTTTTTCCATTCTACTGATCTACAATTGACATATTCAAGAATTTTCCTTGCAAGATATCCATAGGCTTTTAGGGAACTGAAGGCACACAGATTGTTCTCTATGCTTTATACCTAGGTGTGAATGAATTAAGTATGGCTTCCATTTTGGGGGTGTTTACTATGTGCCAGGCACTGGGCCCAGCATTTTACATGCAGGACTCATCTAATCCTTGTAATACCATACTATCTCCATTTTAAAAATAAGGCATTTGAGGCTCAGAGAAGTAGGTGACTTTCCCAAAGAAAGTCACAGCGAATTAGCTGCCAAACCATGAGGCAAGCCCAGATCTGGGGGGCTCCCAAGCTGTGTTCTTTAGTCATCAAGCTGGGGGACTGGCCTTCATGGCAGAGAGCATCAGAAAGCCTCTGAATTCTGAGGGGACCAAATGGGCTCCTGGGAAAGCGAAAGGACTAGGGTGTCGAGGAGTGGTAGACATGAGCATTTGCCTCATAATTTTGCCTAGAGCTAGGCCTGCAAGCTAGCCAAGGTTAAGGTTAAGGTGGACCTCAAAAGCCACCTAGAGGGCTAATGACAGAGCCCAGCCTGAATCCACCTCTATACACATAGCCATTCATATGCAGTGTCCCAGACCAACTTCCAGGCATGCCGGCCTCCTTCATAGTCCTTGGTCGCTCGAGACACACTCCGTCCCTGGGTCTTGCACATGCTGTTTCTTGTGCCTGAGAGAATCTTCCCCCTGCGAGCCATAGAGCTCACTCCTTCCTTTCCTTCAAGTCTTTGTTCAGCTGAGGAGCACTGAGGACTTCCCTGACCGCCCTATTTAGAACTGCAACCACTCATCCAGAAACCCATATCCCCTTCCTTGTTTCATTTTCTCCAAAGCACTCATCATTCCCTAAAATATCAATCATTTCACCTGTTGATCTGTTCATTGTCACTGAAATGCAAGCTCTGTGAGAACAGGGATTTGTGTCTGTTTTGTCCACTGCCATATCCCTGGTATCTAGAACAGTGTCTGGCACATAGTAGGAGCTCAATAGATACCTGTTGAACAAGTGACCAAATACGCAGAGAGCTTTAAACATGGCCCCCCAGGGGCACCTGGTTGGTCAGTCGGTTGGGCGATTACCTTTAGATAGGGTCATGATCCCGGGGTCCTGGGATCGAGCCCTGCTTCAGGCTCCCTGCTGAGAAGCAGGGAGCCCGCTTCTCCCTCTCCCTCTGCTGCTCCCCCCGCTTGTGTGGTCTTTCTCTCTGTCAGATAAAATAAACAGAATCTTTAAAAGAACAACAACAAAAAGCCATGGCTTCTCACCTCTGTCAGATATGCAGAGATACACAGGCTCTTTGAGCTAAAACAGGAGGTGAACATAAAAGAATGAGTGCCTTTGTAGGTGAGAGAATGTGGGGAGTACTCTGTGCACAAAATGCCCATAACCCTTAATCTGGCTCAAGTCGGGGAACCATATCGTGGACCTCTCTTGACAGCATTTTTACTCTTCACATCCAGTGATTGAGGAACATAGAATGACCACAAACTAATATAAACGTATGCAATTTTAACATGAATTTCGTTAATTATCATGACATCTGCCTAATGTTTGGAAAATAGCGATATGTACCTATGTGGGATGTTTTAGGGTAGTGCTTAAATGCCAGATCTTTGGCATCTGTCAGCCAGTGTTCGATTTCTGGCGTTGCCACCAATTACCCGTATGATATTGACCAAGTTGCCTAAACCTCTGTCTTCGTGTCCTTGTCTGCAAAACAAGGCTAATGGGAATACCAAGGTTCATAGGGTTGTTACAAAGACTCAATGAGATCTTGCATGTCAGGCTCATGTAAAGTCTCCGCCATGGAGTAAGTGCTCTTCAAATGGGTGCTGCCATCACTGTCATCATCGTCATTGTCATCGTCATCATCACCCCATCATCATCATCGCCTATTGATTGACATATCCACAGGGGATGCTGCCAAGTGTATGGCTGCCATCCTTCCCGCAGTCCTCTGCAGTCCCTGGGAGCCTGGGCCCACAGTTCTGGGAGCCAGAGTGGTAGACAGTGGATGGTTTTGGAAGTCGAGGAAGAAGGGTTGGCTGCTGGGTGAATAGGGGCAGGGGCATGGGCATGGTGAGAGTGGGAAGGTAGACAAGAGGGAGAATGGCCCCAGGCACCACCTGGGAATGGTGGCCAAGTGCACATAATCAGAGAGGAGGCCAAGCACCTACACAGGGAGCCTTCCAATCCTTCTGAAATCCTCACTGTTCTAAAGATGGCTCAGGAAGATGGACAAAGATGATTATCACCAAATAGCCCCAGTAAAGTTGGAAGTGTTTTATAACCTCCAAGTGTTAGCTCTTGGCACGTGATGAGGCTGCTGTGATCATCACCCCAGCTGGCCTTGCATTCCAGAGAATCCTGAGTTCCAGATGGTAGCCCATTGGTGGCAGGTTGGTCTGGGTGACCTGGACAATTTCTCTGCGGTATTTTCCTGCTCGTCTGCTTCCTACCCCGCAGATGGGGGCTCCAGAAAACTGTTTTCGAGGCACTGTATGGGGGCTGTGGCACCAAGAACAACCAACCCGTGGATAGTGGATCTAGGAGCAGAAGTGGGTAGCCAGTGGGCAGGGGTACTTTCTACCATGGCACTTCATTACTGTGCCCTACAGAGCGGGAAACACAGGGCAGATTAGTCAGGGGTTTCAGTGAGTCCTGGTGGTTCAAGAGATCAAACAAGAAGGAGGTTAGGGATGGAGCTCAATGTGGGGGGCAGGGGTGAGGAGGAGTGGCCACCCTCTGAGGCTAACCACTATTAGACAGGAGCCAGTCCACCCATGGAGAGAACATGCAAGCTGTGCCCATTGGCTGATTGATTTGATGAGAGTTGAGTACAGTCGGTGATTTTTTTTTTTTTTCTCAAAATGGACAGTAGAGCCAATTAAACCTTCCCAGGGAAGAATAGGGAACCCTAGCTTTCGGTTTTATTTTAGGAAGCTGATCTTTCTGGAAAGACAAAAAACTCCACTGACACTTGGTAACATGCCAAAAGGAGGCTTCTTCCTGACCTTCAGGTGGAGAGCTCCAACTCTGGCACAAGTCAGGAATGTTTGTCCTCAGACCAAGGATCTTAGAAAGATAGCTCTGTCAGTCTTGTATGAATTGGCCGGGGCCCCTTTCCCATTCCTCGGGAAACCTTGTCTTCATTCTCATCGTCGTGTAAGTGGACCATTTGTACCTGTCCAGCCCCTTTCTGGACCTGATGGGGCGTTCTTCTCTGGGGCGTCATTTGCATAGACAAATGCAAACTGGCATCTGTCAGCTTAGCACCTCAAGCCAAGGAGCTGGAGCTGCGATGGGCAACCTTCTGGGCAAATACCCTAGATATTGGATTCAAAAATGACAGTGTCAAATTGGGGCTAATTTGCATAGGCTTATCAGGTTAATTACTACAATGTCTCCAGGAACTTGAAAATCCTTGAATTCTTATGCAACCAGAATGCTCAAAGTCTGTTGCTATGAAACTTGGAGTGTAAATTACCATGAATACCATTAATCTGTTCACTAGGAGGTTAATTTGCAATTTGTTGGCAAATCACATGTGGGTCTTATAGCAAAAATGTGGGTGGTGTTTTTGTGCCAGCGTGTGGCCCCGCCTATGTCTCTGGGTGTGTGTGTGTGTGTGAGTGTGTGTGCGCCCGCACACACGTGCGTGCATGTGGCATTGGGACCCGCACTCTATGGGAACTCTCGTCCTTGGCTTTCTCACTGCTTGCTAGGTCTCATCGGGCTGTTCTGGCACACTCTGGCTCCTAAGCATGTGTTCTCAGGGTTGGAGGGCTGTTGTGCCGAGCAGTCTTTGGCCCAGTGCCAGCTTACGAGACATTAGCTCCTCCTGAGACAGGATTGCAAAGGTGTCCATTAATGCTTTAGAATCATCTGACTTTTCTGAAAGATGCTCTTTCCCATTAATGGTTCTCAAGTTGTTTTTGTATGCTAGCAGGTTACTCCTGGCAAAGGAACTCAGTCATCGGGAGGAACCAGGGCAGGGATGTTCCATGGGAGTAGGAGATGGTGACACGGACCACCCTGGGTCGGGGTGGGGAGGAGAAGACTGCTGAGCAGAGCCAGGAGGCTTCCATGCCTGCCCCGGGTTATTGTTCATGGAGGTGGGGGGTGCAGACAGAGTGGGTGATAGAGATCTCACCCCAGCTGTCCTCACCTGCTCCCTCACAAAAGACCAGTATTTACAACAAAGTACAAAAAATCCCCTGTTGACCTAGGGGACAGGCTGTGAGGTGTGACTGAAGGGGTATTGGAACCCCTCTCACCTAGAAATAGCTCCCCAGCTAGCCTCCCTGGGCTGGCAGTCCACTTTGGTTGGAGGCATTAGATATTCTTATTTGTTTTCTGGGAAGGAAGACCCTCATGGGAGGGCCTAAAGAGAATGGGGCCGTGAAATATCTCCATGTGGATGTGCAGGAGGGATCCCCCAGGAAGTACCTGGTGCTTTGGGGACACCCTGAACAGCCTGGGGGATGGAAGCACGTGAGGGGCTGTTCAAAGGAACCAGGGCATGCTGAAAGTTGGGGAAGGCTGCAAAGTAGCACATCAGCCTGCCCCTGCCCCACAGGTGAGCCTTAGCATAACCCCTGGGGGGACATAGAGAATTGATGATGTGAGTTTGAACAGCTTGGCAGGGGTGGGGGCAGAATGAGATTTAGGAGCTCTGCTGGACCACAGAGCCCCAGAAAATGTAGCTGCTAGGCTGTTCTCTCGAACCTTCCTCTTCCTGACATCCCCGTCCCCCCTCCCCCTGCCAGGCCCATGTCAGTCAGCATTTCCCGAGTACCTCTACTCTACTCCCTTGCCCTGCCCCCAACAAACTCACATTCTGAAGGAGGGTAGACCTTTAAATTCGCACTGCCTGGGGAGGCAGAGGAAGCTCAGCGTGGGGGTCCCAGAAAAGGTGACTCAGGCAGAGTCCAGAAAGATGTACAGGAGTTTGCCAGGGAGACAAGGTGGTGGGGGGCATTCTGGGTAAGGAAAGAGCAAGTGTAAAAGCATGGAAGTGTGAAAGAATTTGGCATGATCTCCACGAGCAGGGCAAGACTGCCTTCTCCCTAGAGAAGGAAATGCCATCCTCCAGAATAAAACGTGACCCAGAACTTCCACGATGGCGCCGAGAAGGAAACGGTTTTAGCGCTTAAGAAGCATCTGTAAGATTCACCTTCCCCTGTCTCGTTGACCCATCCCAGGGTATTGTTTCGATCAGGTGGACACTTTCCAGACAAAACCCTATATTAAAGGCTAGAGGATGACAAAAGGGAAACCAACATCTGTCGAGGACTTCTCTGAGCCAGGCGTTATTCTAAATGTACATGTATTATTATACTCATTGAATCCTCAAAATAACCCCATGAGGTAGGCATGGTCCTATAATTATCATTGTGTCCATTTTATAGATAAAGGCCAGGAAGCTAATCTAGAGAGTTTGCCCTGGTAAGTACCACCCATCTTTCACTGCCAGGATCCTCTGGGGACCCATTCTTCCTTCCTAACTCCCAGCGTGCCTCTATGGGCCAGAGGCCACCTACACAGTCCCAGCCACCTACAAGTGCCCCCCCCCACAATGAGCACCCAGCCTTCCCTCTCCCCACATTAAAGAGGCAGTCACGGGGAATGGGGTGGTTGGATCATAAGCTCAGACACCTCTAGGACCAGAGCCAAAGGAGACAATATATTCACTAGGGCGAGAGCAGATGTATGCCCAAGAAATATTTCATTCTCCTCTTTATTGTTCTCTTAATAAGAATAGCACCACAACAGGACCAGAGCAATATTGAATGGCAGCCCACACCTGACCCCGTGGCTAGGGTATAGAAAGCGTAGTGGGGTTTGGAGTGACCTGGAGAGAGCCCATCCCGTCATCTAGAAGGGGCACTGCTCCTTACCTCCAGCTGCTCACGGTCAGGTGGGACTTCACAGGCCCAGGGTTGCCAGGTAGCCAGAAATCTAGATTCTTCCATGAACTCTGAGGATTTTTCAATGTTAGCAATGAATCAATTGTGTGTTTTGTTTTGGTTATTTTTAATGCTGTGCAGGCCAAACAAAACACACTTGCTTACCAGCTGGGTGAACTTTGGGCAAGTGACTTCACCTTTGGGGCCTCAGCTCCCTAATATAAAGGAGGGGTAATACCACTACCTACTTCAGGGGATTAAGTGAGCTAAGAGAAGTGAAATGGCGGTTAGGGTGATTATTATTCCTTGGGAGTTCCTGTCTTTTACCTGAGGAATATCTCTTCCTAGGTGATTGACATGAAAGTCTCTGTCCTTCACCTCCGGAGAGACCTGAAGCTGTACTCAGGGAATTTAGCTCCACCCCTGCCAGCAGAAGAGTCTAAGGCTATACTTACACAGTAATTGGCCAGCAAGTATACATGGGGAGGGGGACGTGTCTCTTTCTTTATACCCTTCCACACAGCATGCTCAGAGCTGAGTGATTTACCCAGCCATCTAGGGCCTGGGGAAGGGCTGAGAAGGCCTGCAGGATGATTCCCTTCAGGCGAAAAGGAGGGAACTGAGGCAGGGAAGCGAGGCCATCGTCCATATTCCAGTCTACCTACCTTCAGTTCTTCCTGCAGACAGCCACAGTTTTCAAGAAAGCTCTCGGCTGCTAAAGCTTTTACACCCTCGTCTTCCTTTCAGGCAGTGGTTCTCTCCCCACCCCTGGGTGTATATGAGAAACACTGGGGCAGCTTTTAGAAAAGACTGATGCGGGGGGCCCTGCCTTGAGAGATTCTGTGACACCCCCCCCCTCGCCCACACACACACAATCCTAAGCAAAACTGGATATGCAAGCATATGCCTCTGTGCCATTTTCTGGGCACTTGGCTGAGGCCTCAGAGGGCAGTGTCCATAGTGATGGCCTAAGCATGTGGGTAACAGCTGTGGTTCTAGGATAACACAGTGTCTGCCCACACAGACTGACCTTGTCACCTCTAGGAGCCCCAGATTTCTCCCCGGCCCTGCAGGGTGCAGTCATCAACCCCCCGTTTGTTTTCTCAGTGGTGGTGTGGGTGGACCGACCTACCGACCTACCGAAGCGCCCACAAGGAAGGGCTTTGAAAGAGCCTCACCCCCTCTCCACAGGGGAGGGCCGGTTATTACAAGGTTAAGGAGGGTGTGGGTGGGGAGGTAACAGAGGCAGGAGGGAAACAGCACTGCACATGGAGAAAAGGCCACACGCGTTAACAAAGCAGCTCACAAATGCGAGCAAATTAACACAGGGCCCAGCGAGAACAGAACATTCGCACCGCAGGGGCAAAGCACCCATTGGAGCAGCCAGGCCTTGGCGAGGGGAACTGAAGAATAGCAGAGGGAGGGGAGACAGGGGCCAAGCAAGGGGGGTTTTCAGTGCTAGGGAAGCTTGCTCTGGCAAAGAGCAGAAGGGAACCATGGGCGGTGGGGTACGGAATCAGTGCCCCCTTTGGGGACTAGTAGGAGGGCGGGTGCCTCCAACTTCAACACATTTGCCTTCACCCGCTGGCAACTGGATCCAGACCACAAGGCGGAGGGTCACCAGGGCAGCTGCTACTAACTACAGAGCCAGACCCCCCACTTCCTGCGGCTTCTTTCTTTTCCTTCCTTCTCTGAAACGACCAGGACCCACCTGACTCAGAGGCAAGGAGCCGGGCATCCCTCTGTCTGCAAAGCCCTTGACAAATCTTCACAGAGAAATGGCTGGGAAAGGGGGAGGGGCACGGGACGCAACCGTAATCCCAGAGGAGGGTGATATTAAGAATATCCCTATGGGTGTATGGCCTGGACACTGACCAGGCAGGATGAACTGCTCTGTAGAACTAGAACAGTGTTCCTGAGGGCCCCTTCTGGCCAGGCATTAACCCTCTGGTTGCTGGATCAGAAGGAGGCCGGGACCCGTCAGAGGGCCCTGGCAGTGGGGGTGGGGGTGGGAGCGTGTTGAGTGATCACTAAGTCAGGAATGTAAAATCTGAAGACGTGATGGTATGGGTGGGACAGGTGTTCACTGGTAAGGTCAGCCCTGACCTGGGACAGCTGGAATCAGCCCTGGAGGGCACCAGACGGATTAACATGCAGAGAGCTGCTGCTGGGGACCTGAAGGGTCCTGTCTGCAAGATGGGGCGGGAGCAATGAACAGATTCCCCCTTTGTTCACTGGCAAAGGTGGGTCGGACCCTGGTTGCGCTGCTGAACAGCAAGGTCAGGCTCACGCCTACAGCGCCAGCCCTTTGCCCCCATCTAGCTCCTGTGCACACACGGTGCCATGCCTAGTGTTCTGGAATGAGGGCCCGTGCTGGAGGAGACATCAGTCTACTTCGGTGCTGTATAGCCTAGAATCTGAGCCTGGGAAGAATAGGAAGGGACCCTACAGATCAGCTCTCTTTTGACATGGAGAGACCGAGCTCTAGAAAGGGAAAATGTAGGGCTGTACATCTAATTAGCTCCAGAGCCGGGATGAGCAGCAAGATGTCCCTGCTCCCCGCCCGGTGTATTTTCTATTGCTTTCTTTGCTATTATTCCAAGTCTTCATTATAGCCGAGGGAAAATGCCAGAATATCCTCAGGGCCAGCCTTACCCATAGGTAAACATGATGTGATCAAATATGTCTCCTCAGTTGCCTGTCACTCTGCCTGAAATTTCACCATCAAGGGAGTCTCTCCTTTGGATCTTGAAGCTTTCCAGTCTTTCAGGGGGATATAGATGTGGGATTTATTGACAATCATTGAGAGAAAGACTTTGCAAGTTGGACTCAGGCTATGTCATTGGAGGAGAGTAGCAACAGCCGGCCCCTGGAAGAAGACGCGGGTTGAGGTAGGCTTGGGTACTCAGGGTGAGGATCTGAATCCAGAGCCCAGGCCATGGTGGTGGGGTTGGCGGGGTCAAGAAGGAGTAGTCGATATGCCCACACCCAAAGCTTCCATCATACCCTGGCTCAGGTGCTCAGGAAACGTTTCTCCAAGAGGGTACTGTGACCCAGGAGGCCTGAATCACTGCTGTGTGGCCCACGCTGGGGAGAAGGGCGGGAGAGTGAAGGATAACATTGGGCTGTCTAGAGTGGCCGCAGGGGCACTTTATTAAGAGGAGCAGCCTGGGAGAGATGGATGTGACAAGGGAATCTATGAAGACATAGAGGAGCCTCAGCTGCAAGAGGAATGGGGCTCCAAGACTGCCAAGGGAGGCTGGGTGTGTGGAGTCGGCCTGTTCAGAGCCTCCCCAAGGCACCTGTCGGCTGAAGGTGCCCTGGCCAAGGCTGGGCTCCTTTCTGTTGCCGCCTCTGACTTCCATTCTCCAGAGCTCCAGAGCTGGACAGAGCCACTCCAGGCTTGGGCGGCCCTGGTGCCAGGCTCCTGAGCCCCCTTCCTGTTCCTCCTGAGTTCTAGCACTTTCTTAGGGAAGGGGCTTCAGGGTGACAGTCTGATGGGAAGGGGGAGAGGGAGGAAAGAGGCTATCGGATCTGTTTGGAAAGGGTTTGGCTGGCGTTTCCTTAGAGTCTGTGTTCACTTGGAGTGGGAGGGGGTTGGGGAGAGTGCTTTGGGAACTTGGGGGATTTCGCTTAAAGCTGCATTTGCACAGCAAGCACGGTGTCGTTATTTAGACTGTGGCTCTATTTAGGTTGAGGTGGCTTGCTGGGGTGAGCTGAGCCAGCCAAAGACCCTCCTGGAGGCTCCTCTAGTTCTGCTGTAGATCTCAGCTAGCCAGGCCAACCCAGAACTCCTAGCTCCCTGCCAGAGAGAGCATCCACCCTCAAGGCCAGCTTGGGCTGTCTGGCATAAGCCTCTTGCTCCCTAAAGGGGTGTCTCTGGAGGCCTCAAAGGGGTTTCTACCTGTCTCCATGTGTGGTCCTGGGCTCGGTGGGCTCCAGTTGGGGGAGGGACGCGGCTGTTGCCAGGAATTAGAGAATTAGAAACCCAGAGCCAAGACTGGGTCCACTGGGTCCACTCAAGTCCCCCAAACAATCTCCCTGGCTTAAAGCCAGGCCATCACTAACCCGAGTGTCAGGGGCACTGCTGAGGGAGGACAATATTTCACAGAGCAGAGCCTTCTACCCAGGTGCAGGACTGGTGATTCGGGGAAGATGGAATTCAGTGCAATCAATTTGGGAGAATCAGCCAGGAATTCTTTTAAGCTTTACTTCCCAGCAGCCCTGCTCCCACCTCGGAGAGGGACTAATCCTTGACATTTGTCTAGTGGCTTTATACTTTTCAAAGCTCCTTCGCAACCATTATGTCCGTTGAGCCTCACAGACACCCCCGTGAATGAGGACAGGAAGGTGTTATTACCCTCTGTTCGACAAACAAGAAAATCGAGGTCTCAAAAGGATACATGACTCATCCAGGGTCACACAGCTATTTAGGCAAAGAACTGGGACTTAAAATCTGTTTCCAAGCTCCCAGCCCTGTGTGCCTCCCCTCCCATGGGTGCGGACGCCCCCACAGAATCACGGAGGTGCCCAGCATCTGGCATGCTGCCTGGCATACGAGAGAAGCTAATAAAGTTTGCTAAATGAATGACTGAGTGGATAAGCAGGAATGAGGCAGAGAGGACTACAGACTTCTCTTTTTTGTGTGATCAGAATGGAAGGGCGGGAATACTGTGTTGTCTCATTGTTTTGACCAGAAAGGAAGGAGTAAGAGATGGTTCCCATTTCACAGATGTCACTGTCAAGGTAGGAAAATGAGGATAGCTCCCTTAGGGAACCCACAAGGCTTAATCTCCCCACTGGCTGCTTTCTACACACACTCGAAAGAGGAATGAGTGGCGTGGGCCCTCACTCCGGGACCTGGAAGGAGTCACAATCAGCCCTATAGGAGGAACACCCTCCACACCCCCTCCCTCTGAGTCTCTTCTCTCCCCCTGTCCCTGCCAGAGGCTCAGTGAGAACACTGGCTGCTGGCCCCCTTAGGGCCTCTGCACCCCCCCACCTTTGATCCTTCTAGCATAACCCAGACCTCCCAGGCTCAGTGCCTATTTCCTGTATGGCACTTGGACCAGGACTAAGTCCTCTACCTTCTCCGGTGTCCCACAAGGCCAGGCGCACAGTAGGTGACTCATCTGAGATAGAGAGGGATGGCCACTCCCTGGCACCTGGCACTGCAGACAGTAAGTATCCTGCTTCCTGGGGTCCCCACCTCCACCGTCCCCAGTAAATCGGCTGGAGTCGCTACTTATCACTAGTCCTGTCACAGAAAGGGGGAAACGGGAAGTGGAGACGCGGGTATTCAAATGTTGCTTTGCAGCAGCACCGAGTGGCTTTTGAGGCAGGTGACAGCGAACCTGAGGTACCCCCAATTATTACTAGCCCGTGTATCTGAGGTTATTTGCTTCGACCCCTGGACGTCGGTTTTAATTTCTATGAGCTGGGGAGGATGCCCGAGTGGGAAAATGGATGTGGAGCACGGGGGACAGTCCCAAATGCTAGCCTGGCCGCAGCTGGATTATCCGCACGGGCCCTCCCCGGCTCCCCCGCGCCACCCCGCCCCCACCGCGGCCGGAGGAGGGGGAAGGACAGGAGGGGGGCTCCTCCGCGCCGGATTGCGGGCGGCTGAGAGGCAGCAGACGCTGTGTTTACCAGAGGCCTCGCTAGTTCGCCACCTCAGCCGCGGCTCTGGGGCCGAGCCAGTCACCTCCTTCTTTAAGATTCTGGTCACAGCAGGGGCTGGGTTTCTAAGGCAGTCGTGATCTTTCTCTTCCTACAGACTCCGCGGCCCCTACGGTCGGTGCGGGGCATAGCCCGGGGCAGCGCGAGGGGCAGACGGCGACAGGGTTCCTGGCGCCGGGCAGCAGCCCAGCCCCAGCCCAGAGAGGGCGCCGACAGTAAGTACGGCGCTCGGAGCAGCCAGGGTCGGGCTCGCCTGGGAAGGGGCCGGAAAGCGGGGCACCCGGCCGCAGAGGCTGGGGGCTGCAGGGGGCGGGACGGGGTGGGGGTGGGGGGCCGGGGCCCGGCAGCCGAGCGCTTGGGTCCCCGCCGGCCCCTCGGAGTGACTCCCGGAGACGCGGGCACGGCCCCTGGTCCCGGGCACGCTCCCCCTCGGCGCCCGCTGTCGATGGCGGGAGTTGGCGCGTCGGGAGCCAACCTCCCTCCACCCAGCCCAGAGCCCCCCAGGGAGCCCACGGGGCCCCTTCTCCGCACCGCCCACTAGGAAACTGGAAGACAAGATGCACGGGGCTGAGGATGTGGACGCCCGTGGAAAAGTGGCGGCGGGAGCAGGAAGTTTTCCGCCGGAGAGGGGGAGCGAGGAGGGCGAGCAGGAGCGAGGAGAGCGGGAAGCCGGGAGGGCAGCTCCCGGCGAGGGGGGCAGGGGAGACCCCTCCCGGGGCTCTGGCCCCGCTCCCCCCCCCCGCTCCCCCCTATGCAGGGCTCCCCCAGCCCCAGGCTATCTTTCCCACCACCCTCCCACCTGCCCCTGAGAGAGGAGCTCCCCGCTCCTCCACTCCCTGTCGGCAGCGCCCGGGCTTCCAGGCTCCCTGTCCCCAGGACCCTGGCTTCCCCAGGGCCCCGGCGCCCTGGGCAGGCCTGCCCTCCTTAGAGTGCTCTCAGCGCTCACGCAGCATCATGAGGCCAAGAAACAAGATCATCCCATGAAGTGTGCGTTACTTGTAGAAACCTTGGCAGATCGGGACATGCAGGCACGTACCTGCCACTTTCTCTTCTTGGGCTGTGTACAATACGGGGAGGGGGCAGCTGAGATCACAAAGGTGAGTTTATCCTGAGTCACTTAGTCCCACCCACGCTCAGAAAAAACCCAGATCCCCCTTCCTTCGTCTGCCACCAGTCACTCATCTTTACTGACAGTAGGAATGATCACAGTAGGTACTGATCACTTTTGTGCCCAGCATTGTGCTAGCAAGCTCTTTAGGTAGCAGTAAGAATCCTGGTACGATAAAGAAGGTAGCTGGCACTCAGTCAGAGCTTTCTGTGTGCCTGCCACAGTTGAAAGTGCTGGGCATGTATTATGTTTAATCTTCACAACCCAAACCCCCCCCCCTTCCCAGAGATAGATCCTCTTATTATCCCATTTGACAGATGAGGAAATGGAAATGATGGAAATTGAAAGGTAGACAAGCCCCAGGTCCCCGCAGCCGGTGAGAAGCAGAGCTGGGATTTCCACCCCGTCTTACTTCAGCAGCCCCACTGTTAACCGCTAGAAATGTTCTGAGAAATGGGTTTTGCCATTTGAAGTAGGAAAGTGGTTCGTCTTCCCCCACAGAAGAGCTAAGTCCTTTTGTAGATCTGAGGTCCGGGCTCAAGGTCTAGAGAGATCTGAACCACCCTCATTACTTTCTGTGGGGAAAGGCACACCAAGTGGGCTGCAACAGGACGGCAGACCCTGTTGGTAGGTGCTTACCTAATAATCATTGCTAATAGCCATGATTGATGGAGCACTCACTTTGTATATTCAATCTTTATGGAGGCGGGTTGAAGGAGGTACTAGCAGGAGCCCCCTTTTACAGATGAGGGAACTGAGACTCGGGAGCTTTAGTAACTTGCTGCAGAGTTGGGATTCTGGCCCGGATCCACTGCCTCCGGAGCCCAGATGGGAGCTAAGCTTTGGGGGATGTGTGCCAGAAGCAGAAATGCCCCCATCACCTCTACCCCAGCTGGGCCCCTTGAGCTGCTCCCCACCCCCGCCAGTTGCCTGGAGTTTTGCGTTGTTCCCTCTTTTCCTGAGCCCCGGTTGGCATGAAAGAAGGGATCATACAGGTTGTAGAAGAAAGGGTTTTCTAAAGAACATGCACCATTCTGCATGGATCTGGGCTTTGTTGTTGTACTACTTAGTGTCGTGCCTGTAACATCAATAAGTTGTTCTGCTTTATAAGTTTTATTAATTAGACAAGTGTCTGGTCTGCTGGCTTGGAGTTGTTAATCCAACATTATGGCTCTATCTGAGTACCTCTGTTAGGAATTATTTTCTGAAAAGTTTTTGGAACCTTACTTGCAATGCTGAGCAAAGCTGTTTTCCCACCTCCTGGGGAGGGAGAGGGGGCTTGTTTCTTGGCCAGGATTCCAGCAGCAGGAAACACTGCCTGTAGTTGCCTAGTAGAATTGCCCAGGGCCTGTTGATAAGTCATCCCTCCTTCCCCCAGGGTAGTCCCTGTGGGCTGAACAGAATGTGGCCAGGTCCCTCCTGCTGTGGTTCTGCTGGTAGCTAGCTCCCCACCATGGGCCCCAGCCCATTGGATAGAGCTGGCTTTGCAGGCCCTCTTCGGTGTGGGCATAATAGGGTATGGGAGTGTTGTGACTTTGGTCTCCATTACCATGGGTGCGTCTCAGTGCATCTGCCGGTGGTCTAACCTTCCCTCTTCCTTCGGTGATGTGGTGGGGGGGGGCCTCCTATGTGTAGCTTTTGGGTAGTACATAGGGTGCATGGCTGACGACCCAAGGGCTGGGCGGTGTCCCCGGCTCTCAACATGGCCTCTTCTGAGCGCAGCACATCATCTCACAAGGCCGCATGAAAGGAACCCGTGGGTCACATAAGTCCTCTGCCCTCATTCCTGCAACCAGAAACTGAAAACTCCCTTCAATTTTGCCTGAATTGGTTCTCTGATTTCTTCTTTTCATTGCAGTGGCTCAAATACCTAGAAGTTTCCCTCTTTCCTAAATCGTCCTTATTGTTTGTTTGGTGTCACGTTTGACATTCCTTTCCTGGAATGTCCTTCTCTGCCTTGACCATTGGCTGGACTTCTCCTCTTCACCTTCACCATTCAGCTTAGCCTGGGGGGGGGGTGGGTGTCTGCTGAAAGTCATGGGAGTGGTAAGCAACGGGCCCTCCTCTGGACTCTTATCGCATCCTCTGCTGTCCCTTGTGGTTCCAGGTGACACATGGTTTTATGTTGTTCGCATACCTGCCCTCCCCCCACCCGGCACCCCCCACACCCTCCAAGCCAGACTGCAACCTCCCTCAAGGGAGAGACAAGGCCTATTTTCTCTTCTTGTCTCTCGTACCCAGCACCATGCCCGGGCACATAGGAGGTACTTGGTAAATTTTTGTTGCATCTATGAATAACGCATGCCTGAGTGAATGTATCTAAAAACTGGTGGGCAGAGCCTGTGACTCAAGCAAGGGACTCCGCTCTTATTCTCCTTACAAGAAGAGAGACAGGAACAGAGCTTGCCTTGTTCTGGAATAGAGTCCCAGCTCTATAGATTTTAATCACTGAAAAAAATGCAAATACACTGAAATGCCAAAACCCCAAGACCTGAATGCCTGGGGAAGGGCTTTTCTGGTTAATAGAATGTTCTGGGTGACTGAAGCTCAAGCAAAGAAAAACAAAAACAAAACAAAAGCAAACAAACAGAAAAAGAAAAAAACACTCTTTTTTCCTTACCCTTCTCTCTTCTTTCTGAAATGCCTGATTCTGGTTCTGTACCTTAGTGAGTCAAGTCTGGGGTCCGTTGTTGAATCTGTGTTGCTGAGTAGGGAGCCTGCAAGCTCTCAGGATCCCCTAGGATTCTGTCTCCCCCCAAGCCTGGTTGGAGAGTAGGGCGCAATCTCCTTACCACCACCATCCCCACGGGAGACAAGCCCACAGGCTCTTTGAAGTTTGCAAATTGACTGTCCCCACCTCCAGGAAACAGGCATCCCCCACCCCAAACTAACATCACAGGAGGAGTGCAGAGTGCTTGGGTGCTCGCTCATGCTCTCCGAGATACTAACTCTGAACCTGCTCATGCCCTTGGCTTGTATTCTTAGGCAGAGGGTCCACCAACTTCCCTCCCCCTTTTCTGATTCCATAGGCTCTTCCCTTTTCTTTAGAAAAGAACTTACCATTCCTTCCTCCTTCTCAGCAGGGAGAGGCAATCAGGCAGAATAGAAGGGTTCTCCTCCTGAAGCTGTATTTGGCACCTCAGGACACCTCCAGGCCGGGTGATAGGAACTTACCAGGCCTCTGCTCACATAACCTCTTTTATGGAGCTGTTTCTTGGCCTGATTCCTGCACTGCCCCTACCCAGGTACTCCTGGGGGGAGAGCTACAGTGCAAAGACAGAGCACGGGGGGGGGGGGGAAGCTGAGGGTTGCTCCCGTCTGCTCCCTCCCAGGAGGTCAGCCTGGTGCCTGCTGGGCATGGTGCCTGGGTTTCAGATACCGCCTGCGTCATGTCAGGCAAGGAGAGGGCAGACGGGCATGGAGGCAAAGCCACGGGATAGATAGGCGTTTCTTTGTCCAGATATAACTAGACTGGCCTGCCCATCTCCTCACAGGCTCCCCACGGGGGCACTGGGGAGAAGACCTTCTGCCCCAGCAGAGCCAGATGAGACAGAGGGAGAGAGAGAGGGAGGAGAGGAACAAATGTTTACTCTCCATTTCCCTGCGTTGGCTCAGCTTCCGGCTTCCTGGCTCACCCCTCCCTGCACCCCCCCCCACTCCCACTGTCATCTTCACACCCCTGCCATAGCCCCCTTACTCCCTTCTGTCTCCAGACCAGCATGCTCTCCGTTCTGCGGCCTTGCCCAAAGGCAGTCCCTTCTCTAGAAAGCCTTTCCCTGCCACTTCTGTAGAGGGTGGGCAAGGGTGAAGTAAATAACCTCCCAGGTCCATGCCAACTGTGGGATCTGGCCGTTTGACCAGAGTCAGGGCCTGGAGGCATCCCAGGCTGGTGGCCCAGGCCATCAGTGCCTGACAGCCTCACAAAGAGGAGGGAGACTGCACAGCCAGCCTGCCGAGGAGGCCCCTGTTTGGCTTCAGGAGGCTTTGCTGGGAGCCCTGTACAGCCAGAACCTGCCAAGCAGCCCCCTGAGGGGCGCTATTTGAGCCCTGGATCTTTGGCTGCTGGAGGCAGCCACTTGTTGGGATGTTCCCAGCAGCTCCTGCCCACACCTGCTCCCCCTATCGGGCCTCCAAGCCTTGTTTACAGTTCAGCCCTTGGCAGACTAAGGGCTAGGATCCAAGAGGAGAGAGAGAGAGCTGGGTGGCCAGGGACCCTCTCCTGGCCTAGCGTTCTGTGCCAGAGCACTGCCACCCGGCCTGGCCTCGGAGAGACGTGCTCACTGAGGGGAAGAATTCAGGTCTGCTGCTCCCTTCTCTGCCAACTCTACTTTTCCCATTATGACCGTTCCCTCCCACCTTCTGGAATTCTCTCCCCTTCTGATTTTCTCCAACTGAGTTCATCCTCTTTCACAAGAAAAAAACACAGCCTCTGGCGGCTGGGGAATCAGGCCGAGTTCAGATGGCGTCCCGGGTGTCTTCCTCAGGCTGTTTCAGAGGGGCCGCCTGGCTCACCGTGGCCCCATCCATGAGGCGGGCAGGGCCGTCAGTGGTGTCAGTGGTTCGTAGTCACAGTGCCCTTCCCCAAGGAGCTTGGTCACCCCAAGTCCTGTAGCAGAAGGCTCTCATTGCCGGCCATGTAGCCCTCTCATGGCGGCAGGAGACTGAGGGCAGAGCTGGGGGTGGCCTGGGCATTTAAAGAGCAACCTGCAAAGGGCTAATGCAGACTGGAGTTGGTGGCCATGGGTTCCCTGCCGGGCTTGCCTTCCTCAATCAGGTCCTTTCTCCTTCCCTGTCTCGGAGGCCATCCTCTTGTCTCACTTCTCCATGTCTGTGTTTTTCTCTGCCTCTTGTCATGCCCCCTCCCCCCATCCTGGCTTTGCCTGGCCCCCTTTCCCACCCAGCTGTCTTCCCCTCCATTCCTTGTCCTCTCCCCATGGTCTGGCTCAATCTCTGCCTTTCCCTCCCTTGGAAGTGGAAGTCTTCAGTGTGGTATGTGGACAGTGGGGGCTGGGGTCCCCAGGGCTCCAAAGGGACACAGCAACTCCTCTCAGCTCCTGTGAGGAGTCCATTGCTCCAGTTCCCCCTCCCCACCCATCTCTGCCATGGCAGGTGAGTGGGGACTCAAATGCGAGGACCTCCCCACTAACTCTGCCACAGCTCAGAGGCAGCTGCTTTAGACCTTGTGACCCGCGGTGCCATATGGCATCAGCCTCACATCTGGCACAGGCCTCACAACTGTCACTGGGCTGGCAGCCCCAGCAGGAAGGGTTTAGGAGCGTGTCTGGGCCTATTAGACAATGTGTCTGAGGCTACAGGATGTGTAGCCCCTGAGGGGAGCAGTAGGGAGGAGGGGGGCGCTTCCCAGAGGTCCTCCGCAGTGTCCTCCCAGAAGCATCAAAGGGTCAGTCTTTTGTGAGGTGACTCCAGGCTCCCAGGTGTTTGTGGAAGGACAAACAGCCTTTGTCTCTCTACCTGCCCCTCGAGAGCTGCCAGAACGGGTGACAGGTGTTCTCCATTCCAGCCCACTGGGGAAAAGCAACTGTTTGGACAACCAGAAAATGAATCCAGACACCAGCAGGTTTTCCAGAAGATGCCTGTCCAGGCTCAGCTGAGGAGGAAGTTGCAGGGCCATGAAGACCTGGAGGAACAGTGGGAGGGAGGCAACCCTCAGAAAAAGAAACAGATCTTCTACCCAGAGACTGCCAGGAATGGGAAGGGCTATCCGAAGTCAGTCTGCCCACCACCCCCCAGACCTCTGGCCATTCTGAAAGGAGAGTTGTTTGCCCTTAAAAGAAACATTCCTTCCCTGAGAAGGAGTAGCTGTTAGATTTCCCACCCTCAGGCCCCCAAAAGGACTGGAGCCATGCCAGCTTCCATCTCTTCTTAGATCATAGCCCTCCCGGAATTTTCCTTTCACTCGGATCCCGCCCTGCCTTTGTCTCTGCCCAGAGATGTTAAGGAGTTTCTCTCACTGGCCAGACTTCCCATCCAGAAACCTTTCACAGGCTGAGACAGAGCAGTAGGCATTCGGTAACGCATCACATGGACTGCCCAAAGAATCATGATCTGTATGCCTCAAAATCACTCCTACACATGCGTCCATCGACCCATTTAGAAAATATTTATTAGTCGCCTCCTAGGTGCCAGGTACCATACTAGTTGGTGGAGACACAATGTTGAACAAAAGAGACCCAGTCAATAGTCTTAGGGAGTTTATAGACAAATAATCACATAAATGAATATAGATCGTGATGAGTCTCCTGAAGGAAATGAACAAGCTGTAGCAATGGGGATCACCAGGCCAGAGTTCTCAGGGAAGACCTCTGTGAGGAGGTGACATATGAGTAGAGACCTGAAGGGTGGAAGATCAGCCATGTAGAGAATGGGGAGAGAGGTTTCCAGAAGAAAAAGGAATACCAAGCAGGAAGGCCTTGAGGTGGCAGAGAACTTGATGTGTTCAGAGACTGAAAAAAGGCCAGTGGGGCCAGACTGTACCATGCAAGAGTAAGAATAGCATGAGAGGGGGTCTGGCAAGGAGGGCAGGAGGAGACCACACTGGGCCTCTTGTAGGCCAGGAGAGAAGAGTCTAGATGTTATTCACTTGTAGCGGGAGAGGTCTCTGGGGTTCTAAGCAGGGGAGTGACAGGATCTGAGTTGGACTTGGCATTATCTCCATGGGGAGACCAGGAAGGAGGCTACTACAGGAATCCAGGGGACAGATGATGGTCGCTTGAACAGGGTGATAGCCATAGAGATGGAGAGAGTTGGGCAGATTGTGAAGGAAGAGCTGCCAAGACTTACTGAGGGATTCGCTGTTGCGGGGCGGGGGAGGGGGTGGTGATGGAAAGGGAGAGACAGGACTCCAGAATGACTTTGAGGTTTCTGGCTTGAGTCATTAAAGAGATGATGGTGCCACGTACTGAGATGAGGAAGGCTGAGCGAGGCCTAGGCTAGAGAGGGAAAAGAAAATCGAGAGTTCAGCTTGGGACATCTTAAGTTTGATATCCCTGTGAGTCACCAAAGCCGAGATGTTGGAATAGATCATTGGAAATAAGAGTTTGGGAGCTCACAGAGAAGGTGGAGGTAGACTGAGAATGTGGGATTGTGTGCATATGGGTTGTACTTAAAGCCAGGGGACTGGTGAGATCACCTGGAAAGAGAGCAGAGGCGGGAAGGCCTGGGACTGAGTCAGGAAGCATGGCAATATCCAGTGGTTAAGTAGCAGAGAAGCCCATAAAAGAGACAAAGAAAAAAGCGAGCAGAGAGGTTGTTGGAGACTCAGGAGATCATCGCAGAAGTCAAGAGAGGAGAACACCTTGAGGGACCGGCCAACTCTGTCCACAGCCAGGAAGAGGTTGAGTAAGATGAGAATGGAGAATTGACCTTGAAGGCCACTGGTGACCCTAACAAGGACGACTCTGGGGAGTAATGGGTTGAGTAAGATGAGAATGGAGAATTGACCTTGAAGGCCACTGGTGACCCTAACAAGGACGACTCTGGGGAGTAATGGATGTGGAAGGCAGATTATAGGGGATCGAGGGGCAAGTGGCAGATGACAATGTGGAGACAATAGGTGTAGCAAAGTCTTGAGCAGTTTTGCTGTGAAGGGGAGTGGGACAAAGGGACCATGTAAGGGGACCATGGAGTGGAGGCAAGTGATTTCTGTTTATTTTCTTAAGAATGGGTGATTTTCATCAGCATGCTAGCATGATTCCAGAGAGGTGGAGAACTCGATGATTTAGGGAAGAGAGTGAATGCCCAAAGGAGCAAAATCCTTGAGAAGATGAGAGGGGATGGGACCAGAGCATAAATGGAGAGACCTGCCATTTGTAGAAGAAAAGAAATAGCCCCCGTTTTCACTGGAGGGGAAAGGGAATCATGGGTACAGAAATAGGTGGGGTGTAGTGTAGACATGGTGTTGGTAAGATGAAGGGGTTGGGGTAGCTCTCATTTGATGATTCACATTTTCTCAGTCACATACGGGGCAAGGTCATCAGCTGAGGCTTGTTGGGGCCAATGGGGGAGGGGGAGAGGTGTGGAAGATCGAGGAGAGAGGAGGAGCTATGATACAGTCATCTGAGAGAGTGAGAAAGTGGTGGCCAGACAGCACTGAGAGCCCACACCGGGTTGGAGACAGTGAATATAAAGTGAAAGCCTTGGACCCAATTGTGTGGTTTTTCTCCAGCTGCCTTCGACTACTTGGATGCAGGCGTGGGGAAAGCATATAGTTGATTTCATCACGGAATGAGGTTTTGCAAGGCAAGAGTAGTAAAGGGAGAAGAAAGGAAGGGAGTTGAAGGTGGGTACAAGAGAATGATCATAATGTTGGACCAGGAGCTCTAATTTGAACATGAAGGGAAATGAAGATAAGGAGGTTGGGGGGGAACCTGGGTGGCTCAGTGGGTTGAAGCCTCTGCTTTCAGCTCAGGTCATGATCCCAGGGTCCTGGGATCGAGTCCCGCATCGGGCTCTCTGCTGGGCGGGGAGCCTGCTTCCTCCTCTCCCTCTGCCTGCCTCTCTGCCTACTTGTGATCTCTGTCTGTCAAATAAATAAATAAAAATCTTTAAAATAAAAAAAAAGAAGAAGGAGGTTGGGGGACAGTAAGAAAGTCAACAACTAGGAGAAAGGCTCCAGGAAGGCCTCTCGGAGGAGATGACATTTAATCAGAGACCCGAAGGATGACACAGTCATCTTGCCAATGCAAAGACTAGAGGAAGAGATTTCTAGGGAAAGGAAGTACCAAGTGGGAAGTGAATAAGCGATCACGATGCTTCTGATTATTGCTGCAGTGGGGGTCCTGCGGAGGGAAACTGGCAGGATAAATAGGGTAGTAGTGTAATCTTTTTTTTTTAAGATTTTATTTATTTATTTGACAGACAGAGATCAAGTAGGCAGAGAAGCAGGCAGAGAGAGAGGAAGGGAAGCAGACTCCCTGCTGAGCAGAGAGCCTGACGCAGGGCTCAATCCCAGGACCGTGGGATCATGACCTGAGCCGAAGACAGAGGCTTTAACCCACTGAGCCACCCAAGCGCCCCAGTGGGGTAGTACTGAATGGGATTTTGGCAAGGGTGACCAGGGAGGTAGTGTGCCCCAAGTCTAGGTGTGACGATGGAGTGAGTGACTGAGTGGAGGAAGCTGTTGTTGGAGGCCTCCCCATCATCATGTCTATGCTCAGCTCACCAACAATGATATCGAGAGTTGGAGTGGGCACACCCACTAGGACGGTTATCATCAAAAAACAAAAAACAAAAACCAGAGAACAGTACCAAGTGTTGGCAGGGGTGTGGAGAAACCAGAACCTGTTGCCACTATGGCTAAGAATGTAAAATGATGCAGCTGTCATAGAAAATGATAGAGCAATTCCTTTAAAAATTCAACCTAGAATTGCCATCCGATCCAACAATGCTGCTTGTGGGTATCTATCCTGAAAGACATGAAGGCAGGGACTCAGACACTTGCACACTTGGGTTCACAGCATCTTTATTCACAAGAGCCAGAAGGTGGGAACAAGCCAAGTGTCCATTGACACACGAATAAAATGTGGCACATATATACAAATGGGATATTATTTATTTTTTTAAAGATTGTATTTATTAATTTGAGAGAGAGAGAGAGAACGCATAAGTGAGGGGGCCACGGGCTGAGGGAGAGGGACAAGCAGACTCCATACTGAGCAGAGGGCCCGACTCAGGACTAGATCCCACGACCCTAGGATCATGACCTGAGCCGAAGGCAGACGCTCAACCTACTGAGCCACCCAGGTGTCCCACATATGGGATATTATTTAAACTTTCAGAGGAAGGGAATTACGACCCATGCTACAACACAGATGACATTATGCTAGGTGAAATAAGCCAGTTAGAAAGGGACAAATGTCCTACGCATCCATCGGCTTATATGGGAATCCCAGAATCGGCAAATTCATAGATGCAGAAAGTAAAATGGTAGTTGCTGGGGACTGGGGGAGAGGAGAGGGGAATGGGGAGTTGGGGTTTCATAGGTCCCAAGTTTCAGTCTGGCATGATGAGAAGATTCTGGAGATGGATGGTGGTGAGGGTTGCCCAACAATGTGATGAAGTCCATGCCACTGAACTGTACACTGAAAAAGTGACTAAAATGGTACCTTTCATGTTCATGTTATATTTTGTCAGAGTAAGGATCAGAGTAGAGGGGAAGATCACGTGCAACCAGGAACTGAAGTCCTCAGTGAATGTGGGGGCGACCCAGGAAGCTGTAGAGAGCAGTAATGAGGGAAATGGGGTGGTAGAGGTGGGCCGCAGGCGTGGTCCTCAAAGGAGCAGGATTTCTGGCAAAAGGAAGGGGGAGTACCGGCCTGGAGGTGGCACTGGCAAGCAAGGAGGACACCTATCCCCACGTGTAGGTCCTGAAGGTGTTGAGATCTGAGTGTGGGGGAAAAAAAAGCCAGTTTCCATTTGAGGGAACTGGTGGGCAAGTGATGTTTGTTCCTTGAGGGACAAGTGAGGCCTTCGTGGGGAGAGAAGGATGAAGGGTCCTTTCAGAGAAGAAATTGGCAACGTGGCAGAATTTGCTGTTGACTGAGAGTTCCAGAGGGCATAATGGAAGTGTTGGAAGGGAGAGGAAGGGTAGCATTAGTGTGTGAACAGACCACTGTGGGGAGAGGAGAGTGTAGGTGTCCGAGGGACCACCGGAGGTGAGGGGACATCTTTCTGGTGATGACTGAAGTTAATGGGCCCCTAGTCAGACCCTATGAGCTGAAGCCCCCGCATGGGAGGGTGGACTTTGAGGTGTGTGAGAGGTCAGTTCTGAGCCTGCAGCGTGTCTCCTCCGCTGGGGTGACTCAGGGGAGGCCGCTGTGACAGAGAGTGTGGGGGTGGGTCCCATTTCACTTGTGGAGGAGGGGTCTGCTGAATCCTTCCACCTGGTCTCCTCGATGTCACCCGCTGGGCATCTGCTCAGGCCACAGGTTCTTGGCAGAAGTGGTGTAGGAAAATGAGTTGCTTAATTTCTTCTCCCAAAGCTCAGTTTCCTCATCTGTGAAATGTGTTGTTGTGGGACCAGAGTGAAGCCATATGTGGACAGAGTTGTTTTCTGCACTTTCCTGTCTTTGTTCATCCTCCTCGCCTTAGTCCCGGATGTCTCAGGTCCTCAGGCTATCCTTCTGCTGACCAAACTCTTCAGTGGCACTAACTCAAGCCCACTCTGTCCAGCCATTCCTTTCCTTTTCCCTAATGCAACCTTACTTGTCCTATTTCATATCCACTTAGAGCCCTCCCTGTTCCCTGGTTCAGCCAGTGAGTCCTTCGTTGGCATGATCTTATGTGTCCTTTTTCCAGGAAAGCATTTTTGTTTTAGCCGGGGCCTCCGCGATGCCATAACCCAGTGAAATAAAAACCCCTCTGTCCTCCCACCGGACTGTGACCTTCCCATTGTCTGAGAGTCGCGTTCTTTTTAGATCCTTGCTTCTCCAGGTGTGGTCTGTGGACCAGCAGCATGGGCACCACCCTGGAATTTGCTAGAATCTCAGTCAGTTCTCCATCAGCATCATTGTAGCAATACCCCTAGGTGATTTATATGTGCATGCAAGTGAGTGAGGAGCAGCTAGCCAAAGCAAGGCCCCCTTACAAGAAGAAGAGTTTGTGCCCAAGCTCCTTACAAGAGGACACTCAGGGCAGCGGCTTCAGAACCCCAAGGACGGGGCTCCCATCCCCGACACCAGGAATAGACGGCCTCTCCTGGCAGTCCAGCTGCCATGCTGGATCTCTGGAGCTTCTGGAAGAACCCGGCTCCTGTGATTGGAGTCAGAGTGCTAATTGGTCCCACATGGCTCCAAATCCTGCCAGTTGCGAGGGGAGTGACAAGACTCCCTAAGGAGCCAACCAAATGTAAAGAAAAAGGAGCCAATGGCCAGGAGAGATGGAGAGGCGAAAGCTGATGCCTGGGAATCTAGCTGTTACATTTCTGTCTTCCTGCCCAGAAGTGCCTGGGAGAGAGCATGAGCTCCGAACCAGTCCATCTTCTCAGTTCGCCTGTGCCTTAGCCATGTCCTGCCTAACAACAGTTGTCGGTAGGCGCTGCAGCTCGTGGTCTGTCTTTGGACGGCAAGGAGGGATTCGTTTAGCCCACAGAGGAATTAGTGTCAGTGTCCACAGAGAGCCAGGCCACCTGACAGCTGGATCAGGGACGGAGCTACCTGGGGATCGAGGGGACCGAGTCCACTGTGGGGCTGCCTCTTGCAGGCAAGGAGTTGATGGGGGACGGGCCTGGGCTGCGGGAAGTGGGTGAAGTTTATCTTCAGCTTCCTCTCCCTGCCCCTCCAGCCACCCCGATCAAGGCTATAGCTAATGTCGCCACCTCCACAACTATGTGATGCGTATAACCTTCCAAAGTGCTTCTGTAGCCATGATCTCATTTCATTCTCCCAACAACGCTGAGTGAACAGGATCAGAGACAGGTTAATTAGGACATGGGCCGGCCTTCCAGACTCAGCCAGGACGTGGAGTGCTGCTGGCCGTGGGGCCAGGCCAGCCCTGCAGTGAGGACTGAACAGCCAGAGAGAGGGTCCAGGCCCCTGTGTGACTGTAGGCAGTATGGCGGGGTGGGGGTGGGGGGACGCCAGGATGGAGGGCCCCACCCGAGAGAGACTTGGCTCCAGCTGCGTTGCTATTGTGCTTAGCCTCTGTGGGTCCCTCTTCGTCACCTAGCTTGGAGGCCGGGATGAAGGAGGAGCAGTCACCAAGCCTCTCTGGCAGGATAGTTAGACTGTGAAGAGATAATGGATGTGAAAGCACCTTTTCTCAGATGAGGTAATGGGTGTAAAAATGAAAAGAAGCACTTGGCTATAAAGTGTCATTATCATTAGGCAGAAGAGAAAGGCTAGGCTTTTACCCAGGTCACTGACTAGAGGGGGCAAGCCTGGAGCGGGGTGAAGGGACACCTTTCGGGGGCCTTGGGTAGGCAGGGGTCAGAACAAAGGCATTGCACGTGTCTGGAAACGTAGAGCAGGTCCCAGAAACGAAGCTGGGGTGGGGGTGGTGGGTAGGGGAGGGAGGACCACAAGCTTCAGCTGCTTCATAATTTTGTTCCCGATTGCCCTGTTGGAAGGGACCAGAAACCAAACATCTTTCAAAGTGAAATTGCCTCCCCCGCCCCCCCCCCGCCCCAGGAGGGAAGCCATGTGACCCATGGACAGCTGAGCTCCTGTCATCCATCACCGCTTGCTTTCACTGTCACTCCCAAGTCTCCAGGCACTTAGCAAAAATTTCAGAGAGACTGCACTACTGTCCCTGAAAGATGCAGACCCCAGGAGGGAAGGGCCAACTTCCATTTGCGTTGTAAAACCGCCTTGTCTGGTAATGGAGGTGTTTCTTCCCTGACCCGAGATAACTTGGGAAGGCTCAGGCAGTGGAAGGCAAGGGCTGCTTGCTGATTGGGGAGAGAGGGGAGGGTATAGTTGGGGACAGTTAGTCCAGCTCAGTTAGGGACAGCCCAGGGACGAATGTGCTTCAGGCCCACCTGCGAGTGAGACATGTCTGCGGCTCTAGGAGAAGTAGCTGGGATCCCTGGGCGAAGATGGGGTGCCCATGTCTAACAAAACTTAGACCTTAATTGTGGACCTTTGCTACTGTTCTTAGTTACCACTCTGATTCTCCTGTTCGGTGTACACCTCTCTTTCTTCCCCCACACTAGATTGGAAGCTCTTTGAGGGCAGAGACCTGTAACTTATGTGTCGCTCGAAGCTCTGAGTAGGCACTCAATAAATAGTTGTTGATAAATGACCATGAGTCAAAACAGGAAAGCAAAACACCTGTGTCACAAAAGCCTCTTAGCGCACTGGTTCTTCTGGCTCCAGGAGCGGTTCTTTGCATCATTATTGGCGGGGCCTTTGGCCCTGCCAAGGCTAAAGTGTGCCCGGCTTCAGAAAAAGGAAAAGGCAGCAAAACTGAGCCTGCAGCAGCCAGGGGGCCCTGAGCTCAGGACAGCATACTGAGTGAGTACTGGAACCCATGCCTGGGGGTTCCTTGCCAGTGTCCCTGCTCCCCGCACACATCCTCCAGCCTGCCCTGGCTGGGGCCCATGTCAGAAAGGAGCTGGTGTCACCCTAAGAAGAGGCTCCTTTGGGTGCCAATGAGATGAGAGACAGGAAGGGGAGGGGCTCATTTCGGAAGCAGCCCCCGGGGTGAGGCAAGTTAGCAGCTGCAGGAAAGATGCTCTCTGTCTCTCTTCGAGGCCAAGCTCCTGCCTGCCACCTGGCTCAGACATGAGAGAGGTGCCAGCCTGGGGCCACCGTCATCAGGGCCCTGTCCTGGCAGCCAGCCATGGTGCAGCTTCTGAGTGACTTTCTATTGAAAGTGACCATTTGTCCTACCAGCGCGGGAGGGCAGGAGCCAGTTTCTGAATTTGCCTTCAGGAGCCCTGACCACATCCTGGCCAGCCCCTTCTGCCTCCCTAAGGGATGAGAGAAACCCCCCAAGCTGGCTTGGTTGGGTGCAGCCAGAGTTGACATGACTGGCATTCAGGCAGCTGTGGTCTGCCTTCCTTCTTGAGGGCTTCTGTGAAGGAGACAAGCCCCAGACTATGTATTTCCCTTTTGTACAATTACTCTAAATCTCCCACCACCACCATCCCCCCTGCCACCGATAAATAGTCCTAAAGTCTAATTATCGAATTTGTGTCCTGATAAACAACCTAATCGCTTGAAACCATTTGCAACTGAGGAATCCGGTATCCTGAGCTCGCCAGCAATCATTCTCCCCGTGTCAGAACCTCCCACCTCTTTTACGAACCTTATACTAGTTTGATTAATCACCTCCCGCCCCTCTGTATCTTGTTTCAACGGGCTCTGCCTGGAACCTTGGTTTTCAGGAATACACACACTGAGGCTAGGGAACTCAGCCCCATTTGTGAGACCAGAACTCGCCTGAGGCTTGAGCGGTGCCACATACTGGAGCTAAGACTCTGCGAGCCTCTTGGCTCTGGTGCCCTCTCTTCCACCTGCACCTGCCCCAGCCTGCCCGTTGGCCATTCATTGCCCTCTTTACCTCCTTCCCTGCCTCTGGCGCCTGGTGCCCTCCCAAGCTCCACGGTCCCTGTGCCCTTAGCCTGGTCCTTGCTGTAGAACCATTCTAAAGTCCTCGTGTTAATTTTTCTGAGCTTCAACGACTCCATCTGTGGGCGTCGGGAAAGCTGTGTGAAGTCTCTTCCAGGTACCAGGGCGGTGATTCCCCGCAGCCCGTTGGGGTTCACGTCTGCTGGCAGCCACGAGACACAGCTCCCTTGCTTGTCCATAGGAGCCACTTTCCTGTTGTCCCATTACCTAAAGTCAGTCGGCATGATGTTCAACTGAGTGTGTATGGTGATGGTCCTCCACATCAGCACATTGGTTTATATATGCCATCTAACTAGTTTGCTTTTATATAGAACCTAAGGGATATCAGAGTTTAAAATTGCCCAAGGACTTCATGAAGGGCTATTCTGAAGTGAGTTTGCCTTCCTTCCCCCACTTACTTGCCCGCCTCGTGGTCCCTTCCTCGAGGTTCTGGTTTCCCTTAGGGAGTCGCTAGCCAACTCAGCGGACGCTGCCAGTCAACCTTTGGAATAATGTACCTGCATTTAGGCTCCTTCTAGAGTCCCAGTATCTTGGAGGAAAGGGCTGACTCTAATGTCAAGTTCCGTGGCAACAGATTTTTTTTTTTCTTTTTGGCTCTGGCCCCGTAGACAGTGGCTTTTCCTTGCCAGATTCCTCTTTCTCCAAACTGAACTGTGAGGCCGTCGTTGCCTCTGCTGATTCTAGAGGACACTGGAAGCCAAGCGTGTGAGCCCCCATGTGCCATGGCCAACACCCTCCTCCGTGTCCCCTCCCAGCCGGTTTGGAGGCTTAGTTGCCTTTGCATCTTGTTTTGCTCCCATCTCCCCCTTCCCTCAGTCATGTGATGCAGGAAGAGAGCACAAATGCTATGGAATGGGAGCAGCTGCCAACAGAGACGCTCCAACAAGTGACCATTCACCGAGATCCTATATATGGCTTTGGCTTCGTGGCTGGCAGTGAGCGGCCTGTGGTGGTGCGATCTGTGAGGCCAGGTAGGTGTTCCTCAGAGTGTTCCCCTAGCCCTGGATCCTCTTTCCCCAGCACCCACCCATCTTCCAAAGAGCAGGGCTCCCCCCATTCACAGGGGTGATCCCAAAGAATTCACAGACAGCAGGTAAAGTCTCGCTGGCTAAGGACCGCATGAGGGAGCTGGGCTTTAAGAATGATGGACACAAACCCCTGAGTCTTCCTGGGGCCTAGACAGAGGCTGCCGTTGATGGTTTAGTAGAGTCTTGGTAGAACCTTCATAGTAGAACCTTCATAAAAGAGCCAGGCTGCCTTGGATGAGAAATGTCTATTCAATTCCCATTCAACAAGTATCTATAGATTGCCTACTCTTAGCAAGACAAGATGATAGGGAAGGATAAAACACAGTTCCTGTCCCCAAGCACTTAACCACCAGGCTGTGGAGACTGGTACACACTCAGAAGAAAGGTCAGCCACCGAGGGCTGGATTCAGGATACGGACCAGAGGTGGGAGAGGAGGGAGAGGGGAATGAATCTCTAAATGCCACAGTGGCAGTAACAACAGCTGCCATTGATTAAGCGCCTACTGTGTGCTTTCCTTGTCTTGTTCATTCCTCCCAGCCAATCCTACAAGGTGAGTAGTCCCCCCTCCCCGTTTAACCAGATGAGGAAACCGAGGCATAAAGGAAGAGAAATGACTGGTCCAGGGGCACTCAGGTAGGAGGCAGCGGAGCACATCTGGCTGGGTCTGTCTGATGCCGGTGCGGGAGAAGCGGGACTTGACTGGGACCAGGTGGGAAGGACAAAGTGGAAGCCCGCACCTGGACTGTGGAATCCCACTGTCATGAATAACAGGGGCAATGGCCTAAGTGCCCTTGCGTTCCACATCTGCTAGGCGTTGACAGAAAAGACAGAAAGGAGCTTTATTCCTGACTTGCTGGGCCCGAGGCTTTAGATGTTTACAACAGTTTCTCACTCAGTCAAGAGGAGCAGCCAGAGTACAAACTGGTCTAGCAGAAATTTGATGTATTTTGCAATCCTCAAAGGAAAAAGAAAAAAAAAAGGTTTTTGTAAGCTCCCTTTTCAACTAGAGGGCATAAAGGAAAAAACAATCCAGTACAGGAGTTCATGGCTGACCCCAGGCTCCCAAGTCAGTCATGCAGTCTGCTGGAAGGTTTTTGAGTCCCTGATCGGAAATCAAATCTGTCCTGGGTAAGAGGAATCAGGAAAAACTTAGTAGCAGGCCACCAGGAGCCCCCGCTTTTGACCTCAAAGGAGACGGGATTTACAGGGCCAAAGGAAGCCCCTAGGCCTAGACAAGGGGGGATCGGCTTCAAGCCATGTGAAATTGAAGAGGCAGAGTTGGAGGGGTGGGGGGGGGGGTACAAAGGAGAGCCACAGGTGAGAGCCATGGAAAATCATGGGCTTGGCAGGCATAGCCCCATAAAGACATAGGCTGCTCCAGATTGCTGCTTCTGGCCCAGGTGGCCCTCAAGTGCAGAGGAGTTTGGGTTCTGTATTTAAGATGGTAAGATGAAAGACAAGCAGCATCCCATAGAGGACCAGTCATGGTGGGGTCAGCCTCCGGGAAAGTGGCAGTAGACTGACACCTACCAGTGCCGTCAAGAGTTGAGTTTCATGAGGTCAGCTTCCATTAAAAGGAAGGAAGGGAGGGAGTGGGGAAGGGGTACAGTGGCCGCGCTACAAAAGAGATTGGCATGTTGGCAGGAGGAAATAGAAGAAATGCAATGAGTTGAAGGAATTGCCCCCGTTGGAGGATTATAACTACCGTCTAGCAAGTTCGTACTGACATCAATCAACCACCTAAAGTGCTATATGCTCATCATCTCACGTATCCACCCCGTGTTCTTATAAGGTGGAGGTACTGTTATTTTCCCATTTTCCAAATGAGGAGAGACTCACAGAGATGAAAGGTCTTGTCTAAGTTCACACAACCAGGGAGTCGCAGATTTGGAATTCAAGTTCAAGTCTGGCTAGCTGACAAGAGCAGAGCTTCTGATGACCACTACCCCCGCCCCTACCCTGTTCCCTGCTCCCGAAGTCCCTGTGCTATCAGGAGACTTGGCCGGTGGGCGGGGGGGGTGTGTGTGGCAAGGGCCAGTGCAGGTGGAGTGGTAAGTCTCCCTGGCCAAGCTGCCTCAGCTCACAGGCGCCACACTCCAAGAGCCACCGGGTCATGCTCAGGTGACAGATTGTTTTGTATGTTCTTGCTTCTGGCATTTGCACAGTACACTTCTTTGTAGAGAGAGGGAACAGTTGGGATCTAGCCCTTGGAAACAGGTGCACACAAAAGCCGGGGCTGGTTCGAGAGTGGGCCCTGTCAGTGCACATTTCTTTGGGGCTTGAGTTAGGCTGGGCCTGACTTATCATTCTCCCTGAATCTCTGAAAAGCTTTTCTCCAAGGTCTTGGCTAAACACCAGATTCAGCACACCCTGTGGTGCCCCTCGACCCCCATCCCTCACCCCAACCAAGAAGGTATGGCCCTCAGACAGGTCTGCTTTCTTAACCTCAGCAGTGGAGATGGTAAGTGCAGAAAGCCAATTTCCAACTACCTGTAATTTGGGGTCTGTGCTTGTTCCCCTCACTTACTGAAGAGCGGTGTCTCTCAGAGATAAGAGAAGATAAACCCTCTGGGTCTTTTAGTCCATCCCCCTGTCTTCAGGCAAGTGACTGCCTAAATCATTCCCGACCAGCAAGTAGGAATGTTGTTCAGGTAAGAAGATTCCTTGTTGCTCCTGCCTTCACTTCTACCTCCTTCAATGGTCTGCAAGTCATTCCTTGGGCCTGAGCAGATCCCACCTGGTGAAAGGAAAACCCATGTCCCTCTTTAGAACCCAACCAGGAAAGCACGTATTCACCTGCTCTGGGGGCCAGGCCTAGGCTTGGGACCTTTTGCTCTCACACCACTGGCAGCCACGGGAGGTCCAAGCTATGCTCTTTCTTCCGTCTTCTGCCTTCTGTCTGGCACAGGCATCCATGGCACGAACACCACTACCACCAGGCCGTGAGGCCTACACTCTTTCCCGCAGGCTCCGGTACCCGCTTCAGCTCCCTCAGGCACTGATGGCTCCCGCCCAGGCCTGTGCTTTCCCAGCAGTGGTCCCAAGCCCACACGCCTCTCTCCTCTCCTCTGCAGGAGGCCCCTCTGAGGACAAGCTCCTGGCTGGTGACCAGATTGTGGCTATTAATGAGGGGGACGTGAGTGAAGCCCCCAGGGAAATGTTCATAGAACTCATCAGGTAACAGGGGCCTCTTGGGCCTTGGCAGGAGCTGAGCACGGACCCCTTACCCGGCCCACCAGTGACATAGGGCTCCCACCGTCCTCCCTGGCCCTGAGAGGGAAGCCCTTGAGGCAGAGCAGCCCTAGCCAGGGATCTTGGCTACCCAGGGCTCCAGAGACCATCCCTGCCGGGGCCCCAGGGTCCCTCTCGCTCTCTGGCTTAGCTTTCTCCAATGATGTAGATAGAGAACAGCCTTCTGTAGGAGATCACCTCACCTTCCTCCCCCTTACTGCTTCTCTCACTGAAACCCCTTGGTTTTTGACTTTCAGTGCAGGGGGACAGACCCAGTGAGTGATGAGGACCAAACAAGCCATTAAAAGAACACTCTGGAAAAAAAAAATTTAAAAGGGAGAAAGAACACTCTGAGATAAGCGAAGTGTGAGCTAGTTATTTTTTTCTCACCTATCCAAATTCCCCAGCACCAAAAACAAACAAACAACTACAACAGCAACAACAACAAACCTGAGGAGAAGAAAATCTGAATCCTTGGCTAATGGGTTGAGGATGGGAAGCTGCCATTGTGGATTCTGCTCAATGTGTGGGACTTCTTAGCGCCCTCTCCAGATGGGGGCAAGTGAGAGAGAGAAAGGAGTGTCAGAGGCGGGTGACTCTTCCCCTCCTCACCCCTACACATACCACACACACACACACACACACACACACACACACACCCCTCCTTGCATAGATGGTTGATAAGGAATAAGAGATAGAGGTAAAGGCTCTAAATTCCATGGGTTGTCTTCAGCTTTGGTGACCTTGGCTGTGTCCCCCCAAATGGAACTATGTGCGGGCTCTCTCTCTCTCTCTCTCTGTCTGCCTTGTGTGGTCTGGCCTATCTCTGCCTCCATCTCCTTCAGACCCTCTTGTTTTAGAATGTTCTTCATCTCACTTGTCTTTCTTTTTCTCCCAAATCCCACCTGTCCCCAGAGAGGCTCCCTCCCCTTCAAAGGCAGATTTAGCACACTGTGGATGGAACAGCCCCCTCTCACTTTCTCTGGAAGCATTTGGAATGCTCCCTCCCGAAGTCCAGGGCAGGTCTTCCTTGACATGCTCCCCTCTCCAGCTCGCATCTTGAAACGTGTCTGGTCCCTAATGATGTTTGGTTTGTCTCTCCTCCAAGTTCAGTAGTCCATTGCTTCTCCCCGCACCCAACTCCATCCTTCACCCTCCACCACCACACCGAAATGGGGTAAGTCCTTTCAACCCCATTGAGGACATGTTGGGGTTCTTCCAGCCTGATCATCCAGAAGTCTTTGTTCTGCTTCTAGTGAACATCTTTGCACCCTAGAACAGGTAGCCCAGTTTTGTGAGGGACTCCGAAGCTCCTTCAGGATCAAGACAGAGCTCACTCATTTGATAACCTCAGGGGCTAGCCAATTTTTATTATTTCATTCATTCAATGAATATTTGTTATCAAGTATCTACTGTGCACCAGGCACTGTTCTAGGCACTGAATACACAGCAGTGAATAAGAGAGAAACCCCATCGGAGTGTACATTCTCTTGGAAAGAAACACGCCTTAACGATAAACATGATAAATGTGTAATTGTACAGCAAAAAGTGGATGAAGGCTATCGAAGGATAGAAAGTGGATCGGGATAAACGGGGTCCTGGAGTGCTGGGCACAGGGGTACCAATGCAAGTGTAAATAGCCTGACCAGGGCCACCCGGGTGGCTCAGTGGGTTAAAGCCTCTGCCTTCGGCTCAGATCATGATCCCAGGGTCCAGGGATCGAGTCCCACATCAGGCAATCTGCTCAACAGGGAGCCTGCTTCCCTCTCTCTCTCTCTGCCTGCCTCTCTGCCTACTTGTGATCTGTCTCTCTGTCAAATAAATACATAAAATCTTAAAAAAAAAAGGAATATTTAAATAGCCTGACCAGAGTTAGGTGGCAACTAAAGCAAGACTGAAAGGAGGGAGGGTGTTAGAGAGGGAAGTGGCAGTACAAAGGCCCTGAGGCAGGAGTATGGCATGTTTGGGGAGCAGGAGAGAAGCCAGGATGTGAAGTGGAGTAAAGAGGGGAAGACCTGTAGCCACTATAAGGACTTTGGCTTTGTTCTATGTGAAATGGGGAAATATGGCAGGGGCTGGGGCAGATGGGTCACATAATCTGACTTACGCTATGCCCTGCCCTGTTCAAGAGACAGATTTTCCTGTGGGGCTTCCCAGGAACACAGCTCCTTCCTTCTCCCAGGAGCTCCCCATCCCTGGACTTGGCCTCACTGAATGTGGAAAATGTTCCAAGTCCTTGAACAAGAGGCCTTGGCGTTCCTTGAATATCTAGAAGCAAGTGATCTTGACTCTGCTTCTTGAATACCCTTGTTCCCAAAAACACATGAAAAAGTCCAGTGAGGAGAGGGGAAGCTCTTTCCAGGCAAACTCTTTCCATTTCTCTCAGTTATTTTAAAGGATTGTGTATTCCCGGGGGAGAATTTTCATACCTCATGGCCTGTGTGATCATTGGCATAAGTCTTGTCGGAGGAGTTTCAAATTCCTCATCCCTTTGAATATTTGCTGTCTGGAGACCCTTGGTTCCATCTGTTGCTCCCTGGCTCTCGTTTTTTGGTCCTTCAATTAAAACAAATCTGCTGAGTATGAGTCATGATAACCAAATGACCTCCTTTGGGTTTTTCCTTTGAATTTCTCCTCTTGCTTAAATACCAAATTGCCAATTCAGTTCTATAATTCAGACCTTCAGTTTTCCTCGAGAATTTTCTATTCTACAGAAAAAAAAATGCTCCTAAGGCTTGGGGAGTTCTACAGAGCAAACGTGAGAGGGAACTAGAATGAGAAGACCTGAAAAATGACAGCCCCAGAGATTATGGTAATGCCTTCTTCAGATGCCCGCATGAACCTCTACGGATGGTTTCCGTTGACTGCCACAAAAAACGGGAGGCGAGGCAGCCGGACAGATATTCAGAGTGCCCACTGGCCTAATCCGTATCCCTGAATGCAGCTCAGGGGAGAATTCCGGTGTTGCTTCTCGTGTGAGATGAATACCTAGTGTGTGATACACGACTGTCCTGTTCCTTCTTCTCTCTGTAGGAGCGCTAAGGAATTCATCGTTCTTACAGTTCAGCACACTCATCAGGTGAGTGAGCCGCTGTGCCAGCCACCCCTCCTCCCTACGGAGGTGACAGAATCCCATATTGGAAAGTGACCGTGACGGGAGGGCGGGTGGACGGCAAGGCTAGAATCCACATGTTGTGAGCCAAGACGTGAGGAGTGAAGGCAAGGCATACCTTCTGAACACCTGACTCTGCTTTCTACCCTCAAGGCTTGGGGATTTTGAAAGGCTCTCCAGTGCTGTGTTCTGCCCTGTGCCTTTCACTTTACTCTTTACCCCCACAGAGGCTGCATGCTCACTGCCCTGGGTCCCAGACAGATTTTCTACCTTTTTTTTTTTTTTTTTGCTATGCCCCCTCAAAATGTACCTGCCCAGGGTCCAACTCCCATAAAGTCCTTGCAGATGGTGGGTGCTAGCTAGTCTCATTCATTCATTCATTCATTCATTCATAGCAGTATTTCCTAGATGCCCTGCAATGTATGAGGCCCAGCACCACAGTGGGGAGAATTTAATGACGTTGGTGGGAAAGTACAGTTGGACAGACAGGTTCATCTTTGTCCTGATGTAGTCACTAACTGGCTGTTATAGTAATCTCAAATGCACAGACCCAGGTACAGAACTTTAATGTGCAAAACTCAGAGCCCTCCTTCCACCTCCAGCCTAGTTGTCCCTTCTCAGTGTCCCTGAGACTGCCCTGCCCTCCAGCACTAATGTCCCACCCCCATGGCCACAGGAGAGGTCCCACCTTTTGGGGTTAGGGGGCATGAAATCAGGAGAGCCTTCACAGAGGAGGCTGTACCTGAGCCAGACCTCCAGAGATGGGACGGGATTTCCCAGGCAGAGACAGAGGGAAAGATTTTCCCGAGAGTTGGCCTTTCCGTGCAAAGCCAGGGACAGTGTGCAGGTGCAGGGCTCATCAGTCAGGGATGGGTTCAAATCAAGCTCTGGCACTAACTGCCTTTCCCCATGGCCCCAAGCCATCCTCAGTGTGAAACACACACACAGAGACACACACACACACACATTTATACAGGCACATTCTCTCTCCCTCCCCTTCCACTCTCCCTCTCCCTCTCGTACTTGCTCTCTGGCAAATAGGCTTTTCTCAGTAGCAATCCTCCTGTAGCTCTGGGCAGGCAAGTTCCACCTTAGCAGGTGTAACAAATAGACCCCTTCCTCCCTCCCTGCCTTTCTGCACAGCAAGTTGCCTAGTGGACAGTGGACTGTCATTCCTCACTCCCCAGGCTCCTGTCATGAAATGGCTACCAGTTCTCCCCCAACCAAAAAAAGAAAGAAAGAAAGAAAGAAAGAAAGAAAGAAAGAAAGAAAGAAAGAAAGAAAGAAAACATGCTTGTTGTGTTTTACCTCTCATTGTGGGTTACTGTGTTACTCTGTTCTCCTCAAATGTCATCTCTTAGAAGCCTTCCTTGACTACCCTTTTTAAGACAGCATCAACCTGTCCCCATCTCCTGATACTGTGTCATTTCTTTCCTTAAAGCGAAAATATTATATCTGTAGGCTTTTCACTGGGAGATCATTATAGACTCACGGGAAGTTGCAAAGCTATGCAAAGCTAGTACACACAGCCGTGTGTACCCTTTACACTGTTTCTCCCAAGGGTTACAGCTCCCAGAACTAAACTTCCATCTCGAAACCAGGACATTGACATTGATGCAATGTGTGTAGAGGGTTCAGTGTCAGTCCATCACGTGTGGTGTGGGTCCGTGGGGCCACCAGCATAGTCAAGTCACTGGACAGTCCTACCACTACAAGACCCCTCACCTTGCCCTTTTTTTAAATTTATTTTAATAAACATATAATGTATTTTTATCCCCAGGGGTACAGGTCTGTGAATCGCCAGGTTTACACATTTCACAGCACTCATCATAGCACACCCTCCCCAATGTCCATATCCCCACCACCCTCTCCCGTCCCCCCTTCAGCTTGCCCTTTTAAAGCCGCACCCCCTCCCCCACTTCAGTCCCCATCAACCACTAGTATGTTCCCCATTTCTGTAATGTCATCATTTCCAAAATATTATATACACCAAATAATACAGCACGTAATCTCTTTGGATTGGCTTTTTTTCACTCAGCACGGCGCCCTTGAGAGTCATCCAGGTTTTGGCCAGTATCAGCATTCTGTCCCTTGTTAATTGCTGAGTAGTGTGCCATGGTGCAGATGGACCACAGGCTCTTTAGTGACTCACCCAAACCTTATTAGAATGTCAGCTCCACGAGGACAGGGCTGTGTATCGTTAGCTGCCACAGAGTAAGTATTCAATGAGTATGTGTCAAAGGAATAAAGGAGACCCAGCTTCCAGCCATCACGGCAACCCAAACTCAAGTGTCCAAACGTAGGTGCAGAATAAAAAGCCTAACACTGCCCCCCACCTCTCATCCCAGTGCCCCCAACACCCCTCTGCCCTCCAGTTCTTATGCCCGCACTGTCCTATTCCAGGGCTTCTTTGCTATGGCCAGGCTGCTTTCCTTCTCCCCCAGTCCAGGTCTTAGTTCTTATACCCTGCAGGCTTCTGTCCTTGTACTGCCCCACACTTCTTCTAACACGGGTCTGTTTCCTTGAAGACCTGGCTTGAGACTCTTCCAAACACCTCAGCCTGACCAACCTCAGTGAGAGTTTCTCATTTGCGGGTCCATTCAGCAAACATCTGTTGAATACCTACCATTCGAGGTGCTCTTCTGAGCTGGGAATGTGGCAGTCCATGGGACAGACATGGCTCCTACCCTCACAGAGCTTATAGTCTGGTACTTGGCCTTATGCTCTCTAAACCCTTGGAGCATAGAAGTGAGTACAAACAGGGGCACCTGGGTGGCTCAGTGGGTTGGGCCTCTGCCTTCGGCTCGGGTCGTGATCTCAGGGTCCTGGGATCGAGCCCCACATCGCGCTCTCTGTTCGGCAGGGAGCCTGCTTCCCCCTCTCTCTCTCTGTCTGCCTCTCTGCCTGCTTGTGATCTCTGTCTGTGAAATGAACAAGTAAAATCTTAAAAAAAAAAAAAAAAGAAGTGAGTACAAACACACAGGAGCCATAGTCAAAACAATTAACCTGTACAGTCAGAGCCTTTCGATCAGAATGTAAGCCAGCCATGGGCACTGGAGCAGAGTCTTGGAGGCCTCCTAACTGGGCCAGGTGTTAACCCTTCAGTTGACCGTTGGTAAAGAGATCCCAGGGCAGAGGTCGGGGGCACCCAGGAAGCTCAGAGCAGTGGCTACTTACCAATCAATGTGAAAGAAACCCTCACAATGGGAATGGCCATGCCAGCACCTCCCCAGTAAATGTCAGCCTTGCATACATGTGTAGTCGATCCTCACTATTCTAGATTCTGCATGTGCAAGTTCACCTACTCCCTAAAGTTTATTCGTAACCCCCAAACCGAGACCCATGGTGCTTTTCTGCTCACTTACGGACATAGGCAGAGCATGAAAAATTAGAGTCTCCCAGTGCACACAATTCCGGCTGAGGTCAAACAGGGCAGCACTCTGCCATCTTGTTTCAGCCGTCACACGGAGGTGTCTGGAAGATAGAGATGGCAGGGAGCAGTGCCATGTAGTGCAGGAAGCTCAGGCTCTGGAGCAGTTGGATGGGCTTTGAATCCCAACTCTGGCACCTGTTAGTGGGGCAGCCTCAAGCAAGTCACTTAACACTTCAGAATTTCATTTTCTCCCAGTGAAAGAAAATAGAATCTACCAGGATGAGTTGTTTTTAGAATTCGAAATTATCATCTGTGTGAGACATACACATACACTCGCACTCATGCACGCACACACATGCATGCCTGTGTGTGCACACGCTGCACTCACACATACACGCACACACACACCCATTTCCCCCAGGAGCAACTGTTCAGTATTCATTTGTTCAGTGTTTGAGGTGACTTTATAAAACATAACTACCGTGAGTCACAGAAATGGACTGAGACAGAGAATCTTCTCTCAAGATGTAATGAGAGCTTATCTACACCTCCCTGCCCTGCAGCCTGTGTTCATTGTGATTACTGTTTCTTCCAGAAGACAGTCTCCCGGTAGGTCCAGCCTGTGGCCCAGGAATCCTCATACCTCTGAGGCTCCTTCTGGCTTCCACTTTCCGTGGCTGAGGAGGGTCTTGTACAGTGGTTCTTGACCCTGGCTATACATTAGAACGACCTGAGAAGTTCTTAAAACTCTTGATACTTGGGCTTTAGCCCTGAGCAATTGAATTTGAAGCTTTGGGGACGGGACCCAGGAGTTGGTCTTTCAAAAAGGCTTCCAAAATGATTCTTATGCAGCCAAGATACATATCAAGAACTACTGATCTAATATGCGGTCTCTTTCAGATGACACTGTTCTTGTAATAGACTGACATTTATGATGTCAGACCATTGAGGGTATTTTAGTGGGGGTGATCACAGGGGTCCGTTAGGGGCCCGTCTATGCATACTGCCTCTATAGCCACTTATTACGCCCATATGTATTTAAAGGAGTTCCTTAATCTTCGAGTGACCGACTATCCCCCGTGATTGACTCAATATATATGCATTTTGGTACCCTTAGACCTTGGCAAATGGTAGGTCCTCAATCAATATTTTTTAAATACTTTCTTGGGACTTAAAATGGCCCTCGTGAAGAAAGTAGACTGTCCCTTCAAATGAAACTAGTTTTCCAATACTGAAGACTTACCTGTACCCAAAGAGCCAGGATCCCCTGTTTGGAACCACTTGCCCAATAAAAAAGGTCAAAATAATGAGAACTACTCCAGAAGTATTAGTTTTCCACAGAGCTTCTCAAGGTATGGTGCTTGGCAGATGGTAGGTACTTAAGCCGTATTTGCCGAATTGGTGAGCTAATGCATTATGAACCTTAGCAATCAACCGCTCTCTTTAATTCTGTGCCTACTCTATGCTTGGTGCTAGGGGTAAATATAGTAATATAAAATCTCATCTCTTCTTTTACAACCTAGTGGGGGACGTGAGCTCCGGCAGTGTGGATTAACAAGGAGTACTATAGGGGTGCCTGGGTGGCTCGGTCATTTAAGCTTCCAACTCTTGGTTTTGATTCAGATCACAATCTCAGGGTTGTGGGATCGTGCCCCATGTCAGGCTCTGTTATGGGCATGGAACCTGCTTAAGATTCTCTCCCTCTGCCCCTCCCTCCACCTCTTTCTCTCAGAGGGAGAAAAGGGGGAGGAGAGTACTATAGGAAATCTGGGGAGGGGACTGGAGGAATTGGGGAAGAACTCAGGACCAAGGCGGAATTTGAGCTGGGCTTTAGAGATGTCTTATTAGCTAAGCAAAGGGGACACTGGGGGCCCAGAGGGGCAGCGATGGTGAAGAGGCAGCATGAGGTGGGCACCGGAAGTGGGAAGCAGCCCAGTGTGCCCAGGGCAGTGTGCCCAGAACCACTTTGTCAGGGCCAGAGATGAGGGTCATGTGTGTCTTGCAGGGGGCCTTGGAAGCCAAAGAGAGAGCATGTTCACCTCCAGGCCCCAAGAGCAGATCAGAAGGCCCTGGGTCCCTTATCAGTAGTCCCATGAAACTAGGTTGGCCCTCCATTTTCTCAGACTCCCACAGTGGTTACTATGGGGATTGCTTAGAAGGAGGCTCAGGTGTCAAAGACAATAAACCAGTGGAAAGGAGACTAGGAGGCTGTCCGTGCTGCAGGAACCCAAGCTTTATCCTCTCGCAATCCAAGTGGGGCTCTATCTTGCACTAAAATGTTGGGCCGTATACCCGACTTTGAACCCAACCCTGAAATCTGTCCTAATAGAGCCACCAAATTAAAAATAAAAATGGTCAGAGAATCACCAGCTGCTGAATTCAGTCCTGAGGGAGAGGCAGGCCCTCTCCTCTATTGCTTATTCCACTGAGCTGCTGGCTTCATATTGGCTTCAAGGGGCTTACAGTGGCCCCCAATGGTGCTTCCTGATTCTGGTCCCGTGTTCCCAGCCAAAATTCATTTTCGCCAGCAAGGGGGCCTGTTGCAAAATGAGATTCCCAACTGCTTGAGGGGGAAAAACGGGGTCAGTGAAGAGCTCAGATGTCCCAGCTTGAAGGTACTCAGTTAATCTCTGCCTGATGGGCTAGGACATTTTCAACAATATAAATTCCTGTGCCTTATGCTCCTAGAGATTCTGACTTTTTTAAGTCCGGTGGGCCTAGAAATCTGTGCTTTGGCAAGGGCTCCCCAGTGATTCTTACCATCAGGAAAGTTTTAGAAACAGTGGGGAGTGCATGCTAAAAAGTTAGTGCGGGAGTTAGCAAACTTTTTTCCCCGTAAAGGGCTGTCTAGTAAATATTGTAAGCTTTGTAGGTGATGCATGATAGTTGCAAAAACAAACACAGGTGGAGCCTGAGTGAAGATCACAACTGTATACCAATAAAGTTTTATTTGTAAAAACAGGTGGCAGGCAGGATCCGGCCCAGGAATTATGTTCATTACTCCTCCCTGGGACCACATTCACGCTTTGATCGGGCCTTCCCAATTCTTAGTATTTTCACTCAAAAGAGTGACCCTCACGTTAAGAACTTCAGGCCCTGTAGCTGAGCTTCAAAAATGCTTTGGAACAGGGCGACCTTTGAGAGCCCCTCCTATCCCACTGCAAGGCAGACGTCACCTGTGTGGAGGCACCAGGCTAGACGTGAGTCGGTGACATGTAGTCGGGACCAGCTGGCAATGAGTGAGTCACCATCAGTGATCAAGTCTGAAGACTGAGAATAGAACGGAGTCTTAGAGACGGACAGGACAAGGGTCAGTGAGGAATGAGGCACGAACAAGCTGAAAATAGCTCTACCACAGTCACCGGAAATGATTACAAGCCCTGAAAATATAGGCAATTCCACTTCCTCCTTCATGGTTTTGCTCCTATAAAAATATCTGGATCTTCTGTGTATAGTCGTATCTGCTGGGCAGGATCCAATGTGAGACTTTTGGTAGGGATCCCAAGGAGGCTGTCCCCTCCTCATAAGTAAAGACCTGGAAGGATACCAGTTGCGGTCCTTCATATGTTCAAAGGTCCTTTCAATAGGACCTGCATCAAACCAGAACCAGTGGGGTAAAGATGGGGAATGGACACCCAGCTTCAGTGGGCTATGGGGCCTAGTCACCAATCCAAGACGCTGGAAATCTGGATTCCAGTTTCGGCTCCACTACCAAATTATTTTGATACTTCGAGCAAACCCTACCCTCTTCCCAGGCCTCCATTTTCACGTGTAAAAATGAAGGGTGGACTACATAACCCACTGAGGCCTCTAGAGATGCCTCATTCCCCACGGTGCATGAAGGCATCCGATGACAGATGGTTACAGAAAAAGGAGGGAGTGATGGGTAGAAGTGAAGATTTCACCTGCCTTGTGTCTGTGGTGCCTCAGGTGGACATTCAGACTACTATGGAGACAGAGCCAAGCAGTGCTGCCTGAACAGAGTTCCAGAGCTTTCTATCTTGCCCTTGCCCTGTGCTCCTGCTACAGCCTGCAGCCCCTGCCCAGGATTTAAGCACCAAGCTGCACAACATCCAAAGGCATTTCTTGACTCCCACGAACAATCAATACTGTAATCACTTTCTGCAACGATCTCCAGGCCTGGATTTTGTTGTGCCATACTGTCTGCTGCCAACAAACCACCTCTGTGGCTCAGGATGAGAAGTCTACTGTGCCTTTAGCTCAGTGGTTCCCCGCAACTTTAGCCACGTTTGGAAGTCATTGGAAACTTAAAAAAAAAAAAAAAAAAGAAAGAAAGAAAATGCCAATGCCTGGGCCCCAGCCCCAGGAATCTGAGGTCATTGATCTGGGGTGGGGCCTGGGCATCAGGGGTTTGGAAAGCTGCCCCACTCTTTCTGCCATGCAGCCAGGAAGGAGACCCACCGCCTGAGGTTCGAGTGCACCTGGGTGGAACAGGTGGCTTCCTACAATCCACACTCTGTGGGGAATGAGATTGCTGGCTCCAGAAGAGACCCAGCTGGGACCAGGGCCCAAGCCCTGATGAGGACGTTTGTTTCTGGTGTGTCTTTATCTTAGGTCCCTGCCCTCCTGTGGCTGATCTGGTAAATGGATTTCAGCTGCAGCATTAATGGTGGAAAATAGCTTAAAAGATCCCCTTCCCAGTTGGCAGGGGCCTTCGAGACCTTAACTCTCAGGGATTTTTGATTGTGGGACTCCAAGGCTCCATGACAAAGCCAGTAGAGGAGGTAGTTTGAAGGAGCCCCAAACCCGATGTACCCCCTAGTCCTGCTCACCTTAGTAAGTGGCAACTCCGTTCTTCCAGTTGACTCCTCTCTTTTTCTCGCCTCCCACATCCGATCCGTCAACACATCAGCTCGGTTCTGTCTTCAGAATAGATCCAGAATTCACTCCCTTTTCATCACCTCCATTGTGACTACCCTAGCCCAGACCACCATCATAGTTGAACTGTGTTATTACAGGATACTCCAAACTGGTCTCCCTGCTTTGGGTGTCGACCCTCCTATGCTGTTTTCCACACCGCAGCCAGAGGCATCCTTTCAAAATGCAAGTCAGACCTATCTGCTTAAAACCCTCCAGTGGAGTCAAATAGAAAGTTCTGACCATGGCTGACAAGGCCCTACGTGACCAGCCCCCACCTGCCTCTTGGAGCGCAACTCCTCCAGCTCCCCCTCCATCGCTCTGCTCTGGCCACACTGGGCTTCCTTGCGGTTCCTCATGCACCCTGATCCCCCTTCCACCTCAGAGCCTTTATCATCCTTTCTGCCTGGGAGGCTCTCTCTCCCTCACTCGCTTCCGGTCTCTGCTTAAATATCCCCTCCTCTGAGAGGTCTCCCCTGAAAATCTAGTTAAAAATAATGCCTTCCTCACTCACACCTCCTCACTAGTGCGTTCTCTTGTGTAGCCCTCCACCCTGCTTGATTTGGCCTCGGAGTCCTTCTCTGCTACCCAAAAGGAATTGATTTGTTTATTGTCTCTCTGATCCTGCTAGAATGATGCTCTTTGAGGCCTGGGAGTCTGGTGTTGCTCCCTGCTGAATCCCTTGTCACCTCGAACAGTGCCTGCAAATAGGAGGTTCTCCCTAAATTTGCCACACAAATGAATAAATGCCCTCAAAGACATGAAGGGGGCCCCTCAGCAAGATTCCTCGTTTTCCTTGGGTCGTTTTCTGTAATCTTCCTGGGGGCAGGGCATATCTGTGAGATGAATAAGATCATTCCTTTGAGGTGCTCGTATTCAGATGTAATAAAAGCCATCATTTAGGTATATCTCACACTACGGACACCAAATATGTAATCATTCAGTGGATGTTACTACTAAAGAATTTTTGCCAACTCCCCTAGGCCTAGAGTGTTAATAACGGGATTCAATTTACCCGAATTCAATGCACGCCCAGCTTTTCTCAGAACACACCAATCGTGGAAGGAAGCACTTAGCACGTTGCCTTGCACCTAGCAGGGAATCGATACTTATTTATCAACTTATTGATCAGCAAGGCAAAGTGTACCTATACTGAGACATCTTAACTCCAGCGTGGCAAAGGTCAGGTTCCTTCCTGGGATGGAGCACTCACCGGCCCTCTGTTCTTTTTCCAGTCCCCCAAATCTGCTTTCATCAGCACCGCAAAGAAGGCCAGGCTGAGATCGAATCCTTCGAAGGTCCGATTTTCTGAGCAGGTGGTCGCTGGAGAAACAGACGCAGTAAGTACAGCTTTAGCTCCCTGTCTTCGGCCCTCGGCTAGAATCAGCCCGGCCCTGGAGGTCTCCCTCTGGGCAGGCGCTCATCTGCTGCTCTTTGGAGCGGGTGGAGCGGGCGGCCTTATGGGGCTGGACGGGGAGAATCACAGGGCTCCAGGCTAGCAGTGAGTTAGGAATATGTGGGCCTCCCTAGCCTAGCTCAGGCTCAGAGCCAGCGCTCCACAAACATCCCTGGGCTATTTGACAGAAGCAGGAAGGAGGAGGTAGTGGTTTTCTGAAGATCCCAAGCCAGAGCGGCTGGTGAAATCAATCTCTCTTCGCATCAAAGTGGTCCTGCACTGGCCCAGCTTGACCCGAGAGGACACCAGCTAGCAGCCTGGGGGAAATGATACAGACTCTCGTTGTCACAGAGCTTTCATTAGGCACCTGCTGTGTCCCCAGCACTGCAAGGGACGCAAAAGAAACACTTCTTCCCTGCCCCTGGATACTGCTCAGTGATGTTGGGTGGCTCTGGGGGGTAGTGGTTTGGGTTGAGACGACACAGTGTCCCCCACTGGGTGGTATGGTTTCAACGAGCAGGTGATCCTTGACAATCCATTGCTGCGCAGCTGCCAGGCTGGGTGGGGGGAGGTCATGGCCAGCCCGCAGTCTTTCTCATTGCTCTATTGGGGTTTCCCTGAGCTGAGCTGCCTGCTCCAGATAAGCCCAGAGAAGAGATGGGTGGAGAGCAGGGAGGTGTGTGTTAAGCAGTCATGGATTATGGCCTGAGTCCCCCAGGAGCCTGCAGAAGTCCGTGATAGCCAGGTCGGGGTGGGGGTGGGGGGCGGGGAGAGTTGAGCTAACAGCCGTTTGTGGGCTTTTGCAGGCGTCTGCGGGCTAGGCTCCCGGGAGGCCCATGGCCCATCTGTACAGAGGAACAGCTGCCATTGAGAAAAGCCAGCAGGCCCAGCCCGAGCGGGGAAGTCAGTGGGGTGCCAGGCACTGGTGTAGTTCTTTGAAACAGAGCCACTCAGAAGAAGGGTTAGAGAACACAGGTGTCTTCCATGGCCTTTTCCCTGGCACTCATCCCAGCCTCAGCCCAGGCCCTCTTCCATTCCTGTTCAGGGAAGGCTGAGAAGCCAGGGGACTCCAGGGTCCCCCTGGAGAAGCCATTGCATAGTTGGTGTTTGGGCTCCATCTCTGTCCTAGCAGAAGACGTTCAAGAGAAGTGGGAGGTTGGTGACCATGATGAAGGACACTCCAAGGGCCAAGCCACTAAGGGGACCTGTGTGTCCTGAGCCCTCGAAAAGCCAGAGGAGATGCAAATTGAATCTGGAAAGGACAGACTGTCCCCTTTCAGTGTTACAGAGTAATCACTCAAGACCAGGCCACCCAGTGAAAAGCTCCCTTCCATCTCTCCTCTCTTCTCCTCCCCTCTCTGCCTTTCCCTTCCGCTCCCCCTTCCTCACTCTCCCCTCCCCACAACATGACTCCCCTCTCCTACATCTCAGCTAGCCACAGGCAAGATCAAGGCCCGACCCCAGATGAACCTCAAAGCAAGTGCCCCAGAGTGGCTGGGACCCACCCAGGGTTCCTTCCGTCACTCCTGGACAGGCCACCACGTGCAGCGTGAGGCCCTTGACTAAGACAGAAACAGACAGACAGACATCAGTCTTCCCACTCTAGCTGTGCTCCGGAAGTGACCTGATGTCACAACCCCCATCCCCGTGCAACCAGTGTGGACCCTAGCAGCCTCACCGTTGCTCAGGACCAAGGGGAGTCCAGGCCCAGGTGACTCCAATACTGTCCCATCCTCCCTCTGCCTCGGTGTTCCGGGGCTTTATTAAGCAGCCAGAGCACAAATAAATCCAGTGGGCGTTCCTAGCCAACTCTATTTTTAAGCAAAATCAATTAAGTGATTATCTGAGTCCAACCCAGTGTGCTAAATAAAACGTGCCACCGCTGGGTGTCATCAGCCTGGGCCTGGTGGGAGAAAGGCATCTCAGGATCAGGCCGAGAACCAGGGAGCCACGTTTTCCCAACATTATACCCACTCCTGACTCCCCACCACCCCCAACTGAACCCCAACCCAGGAGGACTTGCTTGTTCATTTCTTCATGTCTGTGAGGGTCCCCAGATGTAGACTGCTGTTCTTCTGGTCTCTCTAACAGTCTACTCCCACCATTAGATCAAAATCTAATTCACCTCACCTAGGAAATCTTACCCATCTTATACCTGTTGGTTTAGTTTTGGTTTATAATTGCTTTCTAGTGGATTCACGCGGCCGTGCCCGGTCTCTACAACAAGATTATAAGACCAAATCCAATCCTCTCTTTTTGCCTGGCCCTCATGGAAGTTACTTAGCATAGTGTGAGGTATATACAAGAGGCTCAATGAATGCCCACTGAATTAAGAATTTCTGGCCATCTTAGAAAGCTTTTTGGTTCCTCTAGAACTGGTGATGGCCCAGGAAAACAATCGGACTCTCCTGATGATTCTAATCATTCAAGTAAGCACACGTTACGTATCTACTGCTCATATATTCAACACCCATGTATTGTGCACCAACTATGTGCCAGGAACTCTGCTTAAAGTCAGAACTACAAAGATTGAATAGGGCCGAGTTCACCATTTGTGAAAGACAAACATTCTTCAAAAATATGCTAAGAGCACTGAAAGAGGGGTGTGTGACATTACCCTGAGAACACATGGGAACACCAGGTCCAAGTGCCTGATGAGTTTGGACAAGACTTTAAAGAGTTGGTATTTAAGCTGGGTTTTGAAGGATGAGTAGGAGCTGGCCACAGAGGGAAAGAGGAAGGCAGAGAGAACAGTCTTTATTTAAGACATATTTATGGAGAACTTAACCACTGTATAAATCAAGGGACATTGGGCTGAGGCTGAGAAAACTTTGGCTAAGAAGTTACCAGGTGTTCAAACACGGGCTTTGCCTGTGGTCCTCAATCAAGGTCGGTACTGCCCCCTCTCGGCTTTGGGAAATGTCGGAAGGTGTTGTGGGGCATGCCGATGATTTGGCATGCTATTGGCATTGAGCGTCTCAGGGTCGGAGATGCGCAGTGTCTTGCAGGGAGTGACATGGTCCCTGAATGATCAGTTGTCAGAGGTATACAGGCTGAAAGGGCAGGGTGGGTACCTGGACTGGCAAGACAGGACTCTGGAGAAGTAGGCAGGGGCCGGGTCAGAAAGGACCCAGGAGACTGTGGGGTTGGCAGAGCAAAGGCACGGATATGGACGTGATCTCGGCCTGCAAAGGGCCTGGTGGAAAGGGGAGGGTCAGCATATAAGAGCAAGTGAGTGATATGGGTCCTAAGGAGGCCTTCCATCTGCTGTTTAGGGTACGGTGGTCTCTGTGGGCCAAGCATCACCCTTAGTTGTGGAACGCTGAGCCGCAGTAGAATGGGGGTGCGCCATGATATCGAATGAAAGGTGAACTTTCGATGTGGCCCAATGTTTTCGTAGAGCATTTGGTTCTGGTCTGCAGGTAACATGATCACTGATCTGTTCTTTCCTCTGTCTCCTTGTCCTTTCATACCTTTGGCTCCCTGTCTCCTTCACTCACTCCCTTCTCTTCCTTCCTATACCCCTCCTCTGGCTTTCCTCTGCCTTCGAATGAGCCCCTCTCCTTGACCTTTCCCTGCCTATTCACAGAAAATGATGAAGAAAGAAGCTCTTCTCCTCATCCCCAATGTCCTGAAGGTCTTCTTAGAAAATGGGCAGATCAAATCATTCACTTTTGATGGCCGGACTACTGTTAAGGTACATACAGTCTCCTCTCTCTCGGGTCAGCCTTTGCCCTCTCTGGGGCACACACAGCTGCTGGTTCCTGGGTGTCTCTGGGTCTGTGGAGAGTTGCTGCTGGGGAACAAGGTGGCCTTGGTGCTTCTGCCTCTGTGAGCCCCAGGCTGCGGGAACACATAGCCCTTGGATGAGGGTGTGGGGGGGAGGCAAGAATCTGAGTGCCCAGCTACACATGTCTGTGTGTGTGTGTGTGTGTGCATGTGCATGTGTGCACAAACATGAGTGCATTATGTGTATACACCTACTTGTGTACTACTCTGTGTCCATGTTATACTGGGTCTTTCAAGGCTCTCAGGAGCTAAGGAGCGTGAAGATCATTAAAACATTTATAAAGCAAAAGTGATTTATATTGCTACAATAACACCTATGTACATTTACACACAGAAATCAACAAACACAATCTCTTGGGAGATTAGCCTAGCCATGCTTTGCTTTTTAAATAACCACCGGATCTTAAGCACTGAACCAAGATTTGAAATGTCCAGCAACAGTCCCTTTGGCTATTCCTTTCTCAGGAAGAACAGTTACTGAGCTGTGACTCTTAAGAGCTCAGCCAGCTGTCAAAAAGCTGCAGTGATTCCCTTCGTCCTGAGGAGGAGAGACAAGGAAACGATTAATCCCCAGGTTCAACTCAGATCTGGGACAGAAATCACCACTCCTACTTCTTCTGGACCCCCTCCAAAAAGAGAATGCCATCCTCGGAATGAATTTCCACGCAGCCAGTGAGATAGCATCTATTTGCCCAGAAAACCCACTTGGCTCAAAGGCGTCCTGAGGTCCCCAGGCTGGGGCCAAGGCAACCTTATAAAGAAGGAAACCCCTGGGCCAGGAAAATTCTCTAAGAGGAATTATCAGGTGTTCGGGGTCGGCCTCGCCGGTAGTTCCCAGCCAGGGTTCTCAGCCCCTCCCGGACAGCATTTAGAAATTTGGGGTCATCCCACGGTTTGGGGTGCTACTGACATTGAATCTCTCCAGGTCAGAGATGCTGAGCATCCTGCAGGGAGTGAGACAGTCCCTGAATGACAAAGAATTGTCCTGCCCAGAGTACCAGTAGCACCCAAGTTATAGAACACTAGACCTAGGGGTGCCTGGGTGGCTCAGTGGGTTAAGCCTCTGCCTTCAGCTCGGGTCATGATCCCAGGGTCCTGGGATCAAGCCCCGCCTCGGGATCTCTGCTCAGCAGGGAGCCTGCTTCCCCCTCGATCTCTCTCTGTATGCTGCCCTGCCTACTTGTGATCCCTCTCTCTGTGTCAAATAAATAAATAAAATATTAAAAAAGAAAGAACACTAGACCTACCCCGTGTCGATGGAACTGAGAGTCTCTTTGGAAGGCTTAGGCCTGGGTGGGTCCCCCAAGGGGCCTAGGACCAAAACATATTCCTTAGGGTATCCTGGGATGGTCTCTGGCCTATTGGAGGTCTCAGCCTCTGAAAGGGGCATCGAAGCCCAGCTAGGCCGCCCAGGGGTGTCCAAGTGCTCCTCCTCCAGATGTGGCCATTTCTCTTCATCAGTATGTCCTCTGAAGCTCTGTCTCCATGCCAGAACATTTGCTCCTCTCATTCCCCTCAGAGACTTCTCCGAGCATCCCTGACCTCACAACAACCCAATGACACAATGACATTGTTGCCTCCGGGTACCCCCAGCCTTTCAGGACAGCAGCATCCCCTGGCTTGTGATCTCATCCTGACCTCAGGAAAGGTGTGCCAGCCATTCCTTGGAACTCAGACAAGCTGCCAAGCCACTTGTCCCAGAGAGAGGTACCTGGGTATTGAATCAACAGCCTAGCATGGGGGCTGTTCCACTTGTCACACCAGCTTGGCAATCAGCAGCTTGGCCATCCGCAATCCCAGGGCAGCTAAACGGCAAAGAAAACCTCATTTGTCCCTGCCAGAGCTCCAGCCACACTCGCGCCTCTGTAACTACTTGAATGCTACAAAGAGACACTCTCAAGTACCCACCAGTTTCCAGCCTCACGTCTGAATGGCTTGGCGTCCTTGAATGTTCACGGAGGGGCTTGTTTGGCAACTCTGGCTGTAAGGGAGCTGCACATTCCCGTGCCGGCTGTTCTCCGGCCTCTGGGGGCTGAGTTGTGCTGACTCCATGAACACACACCCAAACACACACACACAGTGTGTGTGCTGCAGTCACAGCAAATAGATGGCAGAAGTCTCAAAACTGACATCTGGGCAGCCCCCAAGGACATGTTTGCAGACATCCTAATATTAAAAGTAGGGCAGCAGAGCAGACAGAGCCTCGATGTAGTCAGATTTATGACTGTACACAAGACACGTGATGTGGTTCCTCTGCATGGACACATTTTTCAAGTTGCTAAATTGATCATCTCCAAAAGCCAGCTACGATCAAAAATGAACATTTTGCCAGTGACTCAAGTCATTCGATTTAGATTATGAATCCAGAAATAGTCTACTTTTTAATCACGTAATTGGGGCTCTTGCTCTTGTACACTCCTGAGGAAAGGGTTGATGGACAAGCTAGAGTGAACGTTCTGACTTATGCAAGGTGGGGGAAGAACCAGCATCGTGCCTTCCTTATTCAGTGGTGCACTTGGTAGGCACTCCAAAAACATTTTGTTGACTGCAAGGAGGGAGGGAGAGCCATGACCACCTTTTGCCAAATGTCTGGCCAGGCCAAGTTCAGAAACCTTTCCGTCTACCACCCTGCACCTTTGCTGTTCCCCAGAGACCAAGTACTCATGGGTTACTCTCCTCAGCCTGGAGAAGGCCTGGGCCACCCTAAAGGCCCGTGTCTCTGTCTGGTCACTCTCCCAGCCTCCGCCTCCTGCCCAGGACCATCTCTCTTGGTGTGTGATCCCCCTCTCCCATGTTTGGTGCCAAGAGTGGTATAGAACTGGAATGTATCTCCGTCTCAAGGCTCTCTTCTCTTCCATAGGATGTGATGGTAACATTACAGGACCGTCTTTCCCTGAGGTACATTGAGCACTTTGCTCTGGTCCTTGAGTATGCTGGGCCAGAACAGAACCACAAGTTCCTGCTTCTCCAGGACAAGCAGCCCCTGGCTTATGTAAGTAACTCCTTCGGCCTGGCTTGGGAGCTGCCTGTGGCCTCTACTAGAGAAGAGGACTCCGGGCGTCCTCTTTCTGGAAAATTCATAATGATTTCCTCAGCCAGCCAGCCCCCAGAAATGAACAGTTCTCAGTTAAGGTCTATACTAACCACATCCAGCGGGCTTTTGGCAATGTTCCTCGTGACCTGAGAAGGGCATGAAGATTGTTAGTCTCGGTCTCTAGTGGGGAAGGTGTGGGGTGGTGAGTCATGGCTTGTCTCCCAGAATGCTGGGATGGAGAGCGGTGTCAAGCCTGCTGTCTCCTGGAGGCCCTGCCTGCTAGACTTCTCTGCCTCTAAGGGGAAACTTGGCCTTCTGATGAAGGCTGTAGTATGAAAAGGTCAACAAGTAGGGTCTACTGAGGCCGGACAGGCATGGGCAGAGAATGGGCTAAGTGGGGGATGGGCAGCATGTCACCCACATCAACTTTCAAGGCAGAGTAGGAGAAAGAGTCTGGGGAGAGCCTGAAATGCTGGCTGGTACTTCACTAATGGGGAAGCACCAGGAAGAACCAGGGGGGCCAACCAGGATTCCCAGAGAGGGAAGGAGGAAATTAGAGAGGGGCAATTGGGAAGAAATGCCTAAACGGACGTGCAGCAAAACCCCAAATCAGACACACACACACACACACACACACACACACAAGAGGATTTTAGGAAAGAAAATTCTTCAAGGTTAGCTCTTAGCCAAATGCCGTCCAAAGCCTCAAGGGTTCCTACCTATAGAAGGAAGATTGTTAGCTTGGAAGGGAGGCCTACACACCACCCCCGCCCCTCAAGAGGCCTTCTGAATCCAATTGGTCTCTTTTTCTAAATGGGATTTTAAACTTTTTTATTGAAAAAAAAAAACACCTCAAACATCTGCAAGAGTAGAAGGAATTGTATCATGACTCATCATGACCTATGGTGGCTTCAACAGTTACCTATACATGGCCAACTTGCATCACCTATACCTCCAGATGGAGTTTTAAAGCTTGACTTGCTTTTCATCAGCCACTTAACTCTGCTGGCACTGAGCCTCTCTGCAAGGTGAAGGCATTAGCCCCACAGCGAGAAAAGAGTCGGAGAAGTTAACAGGAGCCCCCTCTTCCCATCTTGTATCTTGAGCCTTAGACCCCATTGTTGACAAAGGCCATGTCCTGGTTAAGTGATTCAAAAATCCTAGTCAGTTTGGGGTGCCTGGGGTGGCTTAGTCTGGCAAGAGTCTGCCTTAGGCCCAGGTCATGATCCCAGGGTCCCGGTATCAAGCCCCGCATCGGGCTCCCTGCTCAGTAGGGAGTCTGCTTCTCTCTCTCCCTCCAACTGCCCCTGCTTGTGCGCGTGCTCTCTCTCTCTCTCTCTCTCAAATAAATAAATACAATCTTTTTTTAGAAGGTCTTTAAAAAAAATTCTAGTCTCTTTGGACCAGAAGGGTAGGCAAGACATTTCCTCAAAGGATAATTGAGCTGGATCGGGTGGGAGGCAGTGGTAAGCAGCCACCTCACTCAGCCCCAAGCCCAGCCTTGAGGATACACCTCAAAGTGTGTGTGGCTCTTACCGCTACAGCCATGGGCCACGGATTCCCAGATCTCTTTTGCTCACCCCTCTCATCCCTGGGATTCAGGTGGTACAGCGGACACACTACCAAGGAATGAAATGCCTCTTCCGAATAAGCTTCTTTCCCAAAGACCCTGTGGAACTGCTGCGTCGAGATCCTGCTGCTTTCGAGTACCTGTACATCCAGGTAGAGTCTGATTGGGGATACACAGACAGACAGACCCATGGACAAACAAGCAGTCAGGCTGTTCTGCCATCACTATGAAGTCGCTATGTAAGTTACTCCAACCTCCAGGTAGCTCTGAAGGCTCTCTCCTTTGCTGCTACCATTGTGGGCCACAGCCACCTTGTTCAGCTCAGTGACCAGAGCTGGCTGTGGCTCAAGTCCCGCCTTGATGTTTGGACAGAGCTCCTCGGTTTGGGGGAGCAGGCAACCCATGTCACTCTGTCAGCATCACAGTATCCCAAGGTTTACCAAGCCCATTTGAGTAGCAGGGGGGCCCTATCCCCAATGCCTTGCTCCCGTAAGGAGATGATGCCCAACTCAGTTCATTCAGAAACATTCGCTGAGTGCTCCCTCCAGAGCAGGCCCTGTGCTAGGGGCTGGCCATCAAGATAAACAAAGAATTGTCCCAGCCTGCTAGATCTCATGGACAGACATATGCGCAAGTGAATAATAAAACAGCGTGATGGTCCTCTGATGACGGCAGAGTAGGATGTCACCAGGAGCAGCCAGAAGCAGTTTGCCAACTCTTCTTGGGAGGAAGCCAGGGGAGGCCTCACAGAGGAAGTGAGGCATGTGTGCTCTTGCCTCAAAGGATAAGTGGACATTGGCCGTGTGTGGAGAGGGAGTGGAAGGTGTGCATTCTAGGCAAAGGGACGGGCATCTGCCAAGGTTTGGTGGCATGAACCAGCACGGGACGTTGAGAGAACTGTGGGCAATTTCTCATGCCTGGAGTGCAAAACAGGAGGTGAGGAGCAATAAGAAATGAAATGGAAGGAAAAAAAAGAAAAAAAGAAATGAACTGGGAGAGACCGGAAGCAGGTGGGGAAGGGCCTGGCAGGTCATAACACGCACAAAATGATTTAGGCCTGCGTTTTAACAAGCCCTCCAAGGGATTATGATGCCCAGTGCTGTTCGGGAACCACTGCTCTAGGGCATTGGGTCTTACCCCTAACTGCACTTAGAATTATCTGAGAAGATTTGGGGAAAAAAAGCATTCTCCTCCACCCAAGACCAAATCAATCAAAATCTGTGGGAATGTGCTCCAAACGCTGATGTTCCTCAGGTGATTCTCGGGGGGTAGCCAGGGGTAAGGAAATTCTGCCACAGAGCAGGGGTACAGAAATGTGGAAAGGAGAGCAGGCCCGGGCATATGAGCAACTTTGAAAGATTACATAGGTGCTGAGGGAGGCCAGAACAGGGGCAGTTTTGGATACGGGGGATGGGGGAGGGGATTCAAGAGATAATGAAAAGGTGGAACCAATGGGCTTTGACTCAATACGTGTCTGGGAGAGGTGGTCTCATTCTGCAAGTCAAGGAATACAGGGTGTTTCTGGAATGGGTTTGGGGAATAGATGGGATCAGTTGGGGATGTGTTGAGTCCTAGGTGCCCATAGAACGTACAGAGTACTTGATGAGAAGAGAAAAATAACTCCAGACTCATCTCTGATGATGTCAGACATCATGATTGTCTCTTCTAACAATCCCAGACGTGAGGAACATTTCTCAAACAGCCCTGGGCTCCTCCACCAACACTCTGGGGGCAATGAGTTGTGGCTCCTCTCTGAATTTTTTAAGTTTAGCTCTCATTTCATTGGCCCTAAATCTCTTCATCCAAGCTTTCAGGGATCATCTTGGCTCGATTGTTTTGGAATTTGTAAGTCAAGACCATGTCTACTCTGTCCCTCCCCTTCGTGATGATATGGACTTCACCTGTAATTTCTTCTTTTTCATATAGGACAGCTTTATTGAGGTCTGACTGACATATAAACTGCACATATTTAAAACAACCATTTGGGCGCCTGGGTGGCTCAGTGGGTTAAGCATCTGCCTTCAGCTCAGGTCATGATCTCAGGGTCCTGGGATCGAGCCCCGCATCGGACTCCCTGCTCAGCGGGGAGCCTGCTCCCCTCCCCCCCGCCTGCCTCTCTGCCTACTTGTGATCTCTTTCTGTGTCAAATAAGTAAATAAAATAAAAAATAAATTAAAAAACCCAACCATTTGATAGGTTTTGACATAAGTTTATACCCATGAAACCATCACCACAATCAAGATATTGAGCATATCAGGCTTCTGTGTCATCCCCTCCCCACCCCTAACCCCCAGGCAACAAATGAGCTACTTTCTGTCACTATAGATGAGCCCACATTTTCTTGAGTTTTTATATAAATGAAGCCATACGGGATGTACATTTATTTTGGTCTGACTTCTTTCACCCGGCCTAATGATTTTGAGATCTGCCCTTGTTATGTATTTCATTACTCCATTCCTGTTTATTGTTGAGTAGCATTCCATGGTGTGGATGTACCAAAATGTTTTAATCCATTCCTCTGCTGATGGACGTTTGGGGTGTTTCCAGGTTTGGGCTACTAGAACAAAGCTTCTGTGAACATTCATGCACAAGTCTTTGTATGACATGTGCTCTCTTTTCTCTTGGGTCAATACCTAAGAATGGAATGGTTTGATCATACAGGAGATCTCTCTTTCTTTCCTTTTTAAAAAAGAAACTCCAATACTGTGTTCCAAAGTGGCAGTACCATTTTACATTCCCACCAGCTGTGTATGAGAGTTCCAGTTTCTCTACATCCTCATCAGTACTTGGTATTGTTAGTAATTTTTTTTAGTCATTTTGATAGTATTCAGTGGTATCTCACTTGCATTTTCCACCAAGTAATGATGCTAAATGTCTTTTCATGTGTTTGTTTGCCATCGTACATCTTTTTTGGTGAAGTGTCTTTTCAAATCCTTTGCCTACTTTTTTATTGGTTTTTTTTTGTCTTCTTGTTACTGAGTTATGAGACTTCCTTCCTGGATACAAGTTTCTTGTTGGATATGTTATTTGCAGTTTCCTCTCCCAGTCTGTGGCTTCTTTTTCCATTCTCTGAACAGTGTCTTCCATGGACCAATTTGATGAAGTCAAATTTCTTGGTGTGTTCTTTGATGGATAATGCTTTTGCAGATCATGCTTGTGATGCCATATCAAAGAAATCCTTGCCTAACTCAAGGTCACAGGAAATTTCTCTTTTTTTCTAGAAGTTTTAGCATTTTAGATCTTGGATTTAGGTCTGTGATCCATTTTGACAAAATTTTTTTATGCGGTACAAGGTATCAACTCAATTTCTCTCTCTCTCTCTCTCTCTCTCTCTCTCGTATTATGGATATCCAGCTGTGCCTGCACCATTTGTTGAAAAGACTATCCTTTCCCCCACTGTCTTGTCTTTGCACCTTTGTCAAAAATCAGTCTATAAAGGTGTGGGTCTATTTCTGAACTCTTTATTGATCTACTGGTCTATTTTTTATGCCAACATCACACTCTTGATTGCTGTAGCTTTGTAAGTCTTAAAATAAGGTAGCAATTATCCTCTAACTTTGTTCTTTTTCAAAGTTGTTTTGGCTGTTCTAGGTCCTTTGTATTGAATTTTAGAATTAGCTTGTCAATTTCTACCAAAAATCTGCCATGCTTATGATTGGGGTTGGGTTTAATCTATAGATCAGTTTGGGGAGAATTGACATCGTACTAATACCAGGTCTTCTGACCCATGAACATGGTATATTTTTACATTTATTTAGATCTTCTCTAGTTTTTTTTCATCAGGATGTTCTAGTTTACATTGTACAGGTATTTCACTTATTTTGACAGATTATTCCCTAAATATTTTATATTTTTGATGCTATTATAAACGGTTTTGACCTTTAATTTGAATTTCCAGTCGTTTGTTCCAAGCATATAGAAATGCAGTTGGTTTTTGTGTGTTGCTCTTATGTCTTGCAGCCTTGCTAACTCATTAGTTTTAGTAAGCATTTGGTGGATTCCATTGGATTTTCTACATAGATGATCACTGATGAAACATTCATTTTCCACTCTCTCCTGTGCTGCAGTGATACCACTGTGGCTCCCTAGTCCCTCAGCTCATCCTGGTTTCACCTCAACCAAATGGGCAACTGGTCTAACCAAGGCTAAATCATCAAGAGCTGGGACTCTGACCCTTAGGGGTTGGGGGGCTGTCATAACTTTAGCCAGTAGTTCCAGGGGACCCCCTTTAGGATAACAGAGAAGATTGACTCATTGCTGCTTTTGACCTTCGGACCCCAAGGATCAGAATATCTGCCCCATCCCTGCGATCCATCTCTCACCCTGGGCTTTGGGATCAGAGCGCTATGGAGAGCTCCTCCAGTATCTCTCTTGATTCCCATCTGAGCTAGTAGAGGATCCCTGTATGGCTGGGGAGTGAGTTTGGGCCTCTTGGAACAGGACAAAAGAAAGAGAGTGGTGTTGTGTCTCACTTTTGCAGTGACCTAGATATTCTGCCCATTTGGGCCTTGCCATTGTGTGCATCTATCCCTGTGAAGCCTGTCCGGGATCTGCTAAATGAAGCAAAATAGTGTCCCCGAGACCTAAGATTCTTCTGTTGCCTCTCCCCCAAGGGGAGAAACTTCCTCTCCCCCTTTACTAGGATGTCTTACTTGACACCACAATTCTTTTCTGGGATACAAGGGAGTAGATGGGGCAGGGGGGCTGGAAGGGGGTTGGGGGGAGGGAACACCTGTTTTAACTGACAGATTTGGACTGCCCTCTCCTGCAGAGTCGGAACGATGTTATCCGCGAACGCTTTGGAATGGACCCCAAGCCGGAGATGCTTTTGGGCCTCACTGCCCTCCACATCTATATCACGGTCTCGGCGACTCGACCTAGTCAGAAGATCTCGCTCAAGAATGTGGAGTGAGTTGTGCCAGGGCCCTTTGGGAAGGGGGCAAACAGCTGTAAAGGGAGAAAATGCAACGGTTGAGCTGTGCTATGCTTTCCAGGAATGTAGAGCCTGGGGTGGGAGTGAGAATTATGGTTCCCCTCCCCTAGACCGCGATGCCTTTGAGCTCCAGCTTCTACCAGGGAATCATGGCCAATGGAATTCTCTTGCCCTGTCCCTCTCTTTCTCTTACACACTGCATCCCTCCGCCTCTCAGATTTAATTTCTGCCTCACCATCTTCTTTTCTCTGCCCCATTTTGTCACCCTCACTTATTTCTTGCTTTTCTTCTTTTTGCTTTTAGGAAGGAATGGGGCCTGGAGCCCTTTCTTCCTCCCTCCCTCCTACAGGGCATCAAGGAGAAGAACCTCCGGAAGTCTCTCTCTCAGCAACTGAAGGCCCACCAAACACATCCTTCCAGCGGCACCAAGGTACCCAGTGTCATCCATTGGGCGCCCTGCTCAGGCACTGGCGGCTGTGGGGCTCTCCTGTGTGGTTTCCCAGCAGGTCTGGTCTTCTGGGGGAAACCCCCCCCCCACACACACACACACTCTTTTTGACTCAGGTACACCTCCAGCTTGGCTGGATATGGGGGATGATGGTGGAGAGTGATTTTTCCCCAAGCCTGAGCCTCCCCCAGAGACCGCTCAGGGGCAAATCACCAGGGGAGCCCAGGATCCTCCAAGCAAAGGGACCAAGATGCAGGAGGAGGCAGTTCTCAGATCATTCCACCCATTTCCTCTGTGCCAATTGAGCACTTGCTGTGTGTGGACAGCACTGGACTCTGGGGAGGCGTGTTTTCCACGGAAAGGACTGCTCTGTTCTTCATTAGTTTTCTAATCTGTCAAGTGGGGAATAGGGAATTCTGGGACATGAAAGCTCAGCCCGGTGGGACACGGCCTGACCTGGAGAATGGGTCACTGGGCAGCCAGTCGAGAGTTCACCTCACTGCAGTACCCTGTACCGTCTGAGGGACTCCCAGTCCCCACCCCTCCAGCCCTGAAGGTCTCAAGCCCTTCTCAGTCTTCTGGTTGCTTCCTGCCCAAGAGGCAGGAGGAGTGGTTAAAGGCACCAGAATCAGCATACAGATGCAGACAAAGGACACAGTGGCCCCCCCACCAATATACTACCCTTCCAGATTCCCTGTATTACCCACAAGCTTCTCTTTTAAGATGCAAATTTCCCCAGAGACTTAAGCCAGGCGTACCTTGCTGTGCATATTTAATCAAATTGTTTTTCTCCCAGAGGGAGAACATCAGCGCTCCCTCCTCAGCAAACACATTTTTTTGAGGACACCCCCACCCCTAGTGCTTGGGCTGGAGAGGCAAAGATGAAAAAGGCCTGCCTGCTCCCCAAGCTTAAGTCAGGCACAGGCTAGTGGGGAAACACGACAGTCACAACACAGAGCGACAGTCAGTCACAACACCATGCAACAGGCGTGGGGGCTCTGGAAACACGGAGGAGGAGGAACACCCAGCCCAGCCTTAGGGAGGTAGGAAAGGCCAGGAATTGGGCGTTTGATGCCAGATCTGGGTCTTGACAGACAGATAGGGGTTTGTCTAGATGAGGGGGAGGCGGGAGGAGGAGGAAGACTTTCCCAGGCAGGCAGATCCATCTGTACAAGGCTGTGGGGGTATAAGAGAACATTGTGCATGGAAAGAAATGCAAATAGTTCGGCATAAGCAAGTACAGAGAGTGCAAGGCACATGCCTCAGGAGGGGGGCCCTGAGAGAAAGCCAGAGAAGCTGGCAGGAGTCAGTTTCTGGAGCACGTCGTGTGCCATGGACATCGGGATAGGACATCCTGTGGGCATCGGGAAGCCACAGAAGGATTTAAGCAGGTGACTGACAGGATCGAACTGCTGTTTTAGGCTCTGCCTTAGAACAGTGCGGAGGGGTTGAGGGAAAGGAGTATGGATAGGTCAGAGAGGAAGTTAGGAGAGCCAGTCAAGGTGAGATTGTGGCTGGTGGCCGTCAGGTGAGAGGACGTGAGGGGAGCCCAGTGTGATACAGGTTTCTGGCTCAAAGGCCAAGGGGGAGTGGGTACCGTTTCGAGAGACTTTTCTATGAGGGGATGGCAGAGGAAGAGCAGGCTTGAGGCTTAGGGGTGCTCAGGAATAAAGGCATTGATTGGGACCCCGGCTGGGGATGGCTGGTACCAAGGCGGCAGGAGGGGATCTCAGGACAGAGGTGCAGACGATGTGGGACATCTGAGTTAGGGAGAGGTGTTGAAATGACCCTGAGAACAAAATGAGTAAGCTGGGTTTTTAAGGCAGGAGGATCAGGAGGTCAGAGGAGGGTTTAGAAAGGGAAACAGGATGGCTGGAGGCAAGAGTTGTCCAAACTGGAACCTTCCTGCAGTTTTCCTGAGGGTCTCCTCACACACCCAGTGCGGCTTGCTGACGCGTCTGACTAGCGCCCGTCCTAAGATGTTGACGCTCCTTCCTGAGAACACAGGTTTGCTTTTCCTGTGCAACTCGGGCTTCTCACATGCCTGCATGGGTTATTTCCACAGGGCTCTGCAATTCAGGCAAAGCTCCAGTATCTTCGAATTCTGAACGAACTCCCGACCTTCACAGGCGTTTTGTTCAACACTGTGGGCCTGGTCAGTGAGGGCCGTGGTGGGGAGGGAGTCCCTTGCGTGCATCTGGGTTTGGGTGGGGGGCAGGAGGGACTCCACTAGAGCTTTAGGGTGGCATTCTCTGTCAGCAAACACTTCTAAAGACCTTTCTCTTCCTCCTCTTTCTCCTTCACCCTCCCCATGGTGCTCCAGTCCTGCCTCTGGTAAAATGGTCAAGTAGGAGGCCATATTTGTTTTCAGTATCCCTCCATGACCGTTCTGCGTCCCCTTTCCTCGATTTCAGGGCTCAGCAAACTTGTTGCAGAAAGAGCTAGGTGGTGCATATTTTAGGCTTTGCAGGCCATGCGGGCATCTGTCACAACTATGTAGCTGCCATTATAGCATGAAAACAGCTATAGACGATGCAGACACAAATGAGCATGGCTGTATTCCAGTATCTCTTTATTTATGGACACTGAAATTTGAATTTCATGGGATTTTCACATGTCAGAAAATATGGTTCTTTTGAATTTTTTCCAACCATTTAAAAATGTAAAAATCATTCTCAGAGTGTGGGCCGTGTAAACGCTGGAGTTGGACTGGATTTGGCCCCAGGCCAGAGTTTGCCAACCCCTGCTCAGCCTCATCGCCTTTCCCCCTACCCCTGCAGCCCCCCCCATCCCCTCCTCCCGTCAACCTCAGGCTTTCTGAGTATGCATACATCCCCCTACCTGCCCAGGGTCCCCACTGTAGTAACACCTCTCCCTGGTGGTGCACAGGGAGGTCCCCCTAAATCTGCGCCCCAGGCTAGTCCACCCTAGTGAGCCACGGTGGAAGGGAATTCAGATCACCTTGCTTTCTGGATGCAGGTGCTTGTCATGCTCTGGGGAACACACTGTCATGCTCGTGGGTCACACTGATGGAAAGCCGCTTATCAAAGTGTCTATAGCAGACCCAAAGAGGTTCCTTGGGGTGATGCTAATGCCAGAAAATGGGCCAGCAGAGGGCTCAGGCTTGATAGTGCTCAGGTGCAGAGGGACGAATTTACATACTGGTACTTGCAGATCCCTGAAAGCCTACTCCCCTCCCTCCACCCCTGTCTACCCCCCTGCCACTGCTGATACTCGTATAGGTCATTCCTTTGGGCTAAGACTGCTGTTTTGCTGGGATGCTAGTGTGGCTCAGTCAGTTAAGCAGATCTGTGCCTTCAGCTCAGGTTATGATCGCAGAGACCTGGGAACGAGTCCGGCTTTGGGCTCCTTGCTCAGTGGGGAGCCTGCTTCTCCTGCTCCCCCTGCTTGTATCCCCTGCCCCCAACAAATACATTCATAAATAAAATCCTTTAAAAAATAAAATAATTTTTTTTAAAAAAGGACTGCTGTTTTGCCAAAGAACAGATGTCTTCGCAGGGAGGGGCTCCCCCGACCCTGCTCTTAAGCCCCCAGTCGACTTCCAACACCTCAGGCTGAGTGACTGTCTGCCTAACTTTTGGCACCAGATGCGGAGTGCAAGCTTAGGTGGCTCTTGGGCAAGGAAGTGAAGACCAGACACAGGATGCCACTTGCTCGGGCAGAACACTGGGTTGGGGTACCGAGTGGCCCGCAGCGACAAATGGAAAGCCCCTGGGGCTTGGTGGGGAAAAGGACACTGCAAACCTTTAAAACACAAACCTCCCCTATTTCCTGATTTTGCTAGAGCCAGCCCTATCATGAACCACCTCACTCAGCCTGTTGCTGAGGCTAAGGCATCCAGTGACCCGGGGCCTGCCCTGGGAATAGGAGCGTTCCAAGACCATTTGCCCCTCATAGTTGTCCCCCTGCGCTGGCCCTAAGCCCCAAATGTTTCCAGACCTCCCAACAGAACCGGTTCAATGCCTGTTTTCTATTTCCTCCCACCTCCTCTGCCACCTCCTCTGCCCTTCTCTCTGTGAATGCTGCCCGCCACACTCGGTCCTCAGGATGAGAAGCAGTCAGCCACCACTCTCCTGGTGGGACCCCGTCATGGCATCAGCCATGTTATTGACCTCAAAACCAACCTCACCACTGTGCTATCCGAGTTCAGCAAGATCAGTAAGATCCAGCTGTTCCGGGAGAACCAGGGCGTGGCCCGGGTGGAGACCAGCATCATGGATGCCAAGGTAAGCCCCACTTTGAGGAGCTACTCCTCTCCAGGGACAGGCCTTAGGAACAGAGAGAGGAGTAAACTTGAGAAGGAGAGTTTGAGCCTTTCCAGTGAGGGTCAGTGATTCTTAAGTGGTTCAGAGCCTGGGCCCCTTTGGGTTCATCTTTCTTTTCTTTCTCAGCCCTGTGGGACATGCTGTCTTGGCCACATATTATGGTCAGCCGGTGCTAGGGAAGGCTAGGAAGTGTCAGATCAACCCACAAGGGGTCTTTAGCAGAGGGCAGGGCAATTGGACTTGGAGCTACCCCCAGGCCATGGCTTCCCAATCTTTCTTATGTCACAGCACACACAAAAAATGACATTCATGCAGAATGATAGGATAAATGGTCCAGCCCCAGAGACTATGGCCTCCCCAGGCCCTGTCTGGCCACCCCAGAGGCTGAAGGGATATGCGCACACCAGCTGGGGAGCCCTGCTATAGGCATACACACTTGGAATCATGGAGTAGGGGGTGCATGAATATGTGGACGGACCCACAGAGGCCTGGGGAGACGGGGAACAGGCTGACAGTCCACATCTGACCTCCCAGAGTCTAGCGCTTCCAGAATCTTAGAACCTTTCCCACAGATCAGCTCCTTCAGACTGGCAAGCGCCTATTACCTGTGTAGGGTCTGGCAGCCATGATCAGCCATCCACTCCGTGGCTCTCCTGTTGAACACCCAAGTCACCAGTGTGGGGATGGGGGCAGCCTTGCTTGCCTGCTGGCTGAAGTTGTTAGAGTAGATGCAATTTTCCTTTCCTAAAGGATTTCCCAGGGGGGTGATGTTGTTAGCAAATTCAGAGATGCACTATTTGCTGTTTCTAAAAGACCAAGTTATTTATTTTTGTCTTTGTGAAACTCAGAAAGCTTTAATATGTTAGTTTTTCCGCCTGTGATTCCCAGCATTCACGTTGGTTTAGGAACCCACCTGGAGCTGATACCTAATTAGCTTGTGGCTACTTCCTCCACGAATGATCACTGCCCTCCGCCAGTGTTGTTGGGTAAAAAGCCGGGTGGACAGGTATGGAAGGGAGAGGAAAGATAAGACATGCAGTGTAGATATGGCTTCCTGAGAAATAAAAAGGGTTTAAAACAGAGAAACAACTTTCCGGATGACTCTTCTCCTATGTTGTATGAGTCATTCTCAACACTGACTGCCCAACAGACTTTCCTTGAGAACATCTTAAAAATGCAGATGCCTGGGTCCTGTTTCCAGAGGTTGTGATCAAATTGGTCAGGGTGCAGCCTGGGCATCAGGATTTATTTACTTTGCAGTTCCCCAAGTGATACTATAGTGTAGCCAGATTTGAGAACCACTGACCCCTGGGTCCAGAGATCTGAGAGGAACCAAGCTGAGCAGGGTCAGTGGGTATTAACTGAGTGAGGAGCACTATTCTCATTTCTAGGAGCGATCCAGCAACTGGTGTGGGCATGAATGCTGCCCAGGTGGAACCACAGTTTTACTGGGGAGACTAGTCTCACAAAGACACACAACCTCCCTTAATAACACAACATCAGAACATGTATGGAACTCTGGAATCTGACAGACCAGGTTTAGCTCCCAGCTCTTCCACTTCCTAAACTGTGTGTCCTTGAAAAAGTGTCTTAACCTCCGTGAACACTGATTTCCTCAACTGCACAATGGAATGCCTATCTCAAAAGGTGGTTTTTCAAGGTTAAATGAGAAAATGTAGGCAAAAGGTCTCAGCACACTGCCTGATACATAGTAAGTACGAAACGAATGAGACCTGTTATTTTCTTGAAAAGCAAAATAGCAATGAAGAAAAGTTAACATGAAGTAAATTTTGCAGGTGAGTATGGTGCAGAACATGGAACAAAAGAATGGGAAGGGGTTAACAAGAACTGACTTCCACAAGAGCATGTTTTAAGCTCGATCTTGAAGTGATAGGCACGGATTAGCAGAAAGAAGTGGGATTGTGTTCACTGGCAGAGAGCAAGCACAGAAATAAGCAAGCCATATGTGCAGGTCGATAAGCATAGTTGCCTGGCTGGAGAGGAGACTTATGAGAAAAAAAAAATTGAAGAGATTGAGGGTGGGCAGAATAAGCTGGCTAAAAGCTTTGAAGGCAAGGCTAGTGTGAAGCCAGGGAGGTGAGGAGGGGATGCTGGCCCTAGCGCAGGGATTAAGTGACAAGAGCAGGGCCTGAGCTGGATGGACAGCAGTGGTCTTGAGAAAGAGCCAGTGTGAAATATACAGACTCACCAAGCACATGCGCACAAATGCCCACACACGTTCCCCTCTTGTACACACGATGCACCTGGCTTATTATACTTAACCGTGACTGCCTGCTGCCTATATCATGGTTACACTGAAGACTGGGGCTATGCACACAGCACACAGAGTGGCCAAATGGCGGGTGCGTGGAGAGATGAGAGACCGCATTACAGGATAAACAGGACATCGCATGGGTGAATGGAGGGGGCTAGGAGAAGGTTGCAGTCTACTGAGTGGGAAACAGCACATGGTTGGGTGAGCAATGCAACTGTCAAGTGGTAGATAGTTCAGGTACGCCCCACTTGCAGCAGGCAATACAGTGCATATGAAAAACCACAGGAGAATTATCCATTTTGCATTAGAATGTTTCTGCTAAGCAGAATTGTGGCCCGCTCTTACAGATGCCTGTGCCCTAATCCCCAGAACATGTAAATACGCCATGTGATATGGCAGAGGGGAATTAGAGTTGCAGATGGAATTAATCAGATGACCTTAAGATAGGGGGATTGTTCTGGATTATCCAGGTAAGCTTTGTGTCATCACAAGGGTCCTTATAAGTAGAAGAGGGAGGTAGAAGAGAAGGTCAGAATAATGGGAGGTGAAAAGGACTCTGCAGGACCTTGTTGGCCTTGAAGATGGAGGAAGGGCCCATGAGTCAAGGACTGTGGGTTACCTGCAGAAGGGACGCAGCTCTGTCAACCCTTGATTTTAGCCCAATGACGCTTGAGTCAGACTTCTGACCTCCAGAAGTGTAAGAGAACAGGTGTGTCTTCTTTAAGCCACTAAGCCTGTGTTGGTTGGTTGCAGAAGCAACAGGAAACTAACATAACTGTGAGAGTCCTTCAAGTAGGAAACTCTCATCCCTTACATTAAAGATAGGATTGGGGCACCTGGGTGGCTCAGTGGGTTAAAGCCTCTGCCTTCAGCTCAGGTCATGATCCCAGGGTCCTGGGATCGAGCCCACATGGGGCTCTCTGCTCAGCGGGAAGCCTGCTTACCTTCCTGCCTCTCTGCCTACTTGTGATCTCTGTCGGTCAAATAAATAAATAAAAATCTTAAAAAAAAAAAAAGATAGGATTTAACTGAGAAACGTGCTGCTCACCCCCAAGTTTTGTTACATAAGATCAGATGCATCTGGAATCAGAGATGTCTGCTATGTGTATCGCTACAAAGCGGTGCCCTACGAAATTGACAGGATGGTTATTTATACTTTTCACAGATAAAGCAGCAGAGCCAGGATCGGGGATACGGTGATGGGAGAAAAAGAGAAAGATTGAGGGAGGAAAAAAAAAAAAGATCTAGGCTTCTATCTGAAGGTCATTTAGTATGAACTCAGTGTTGCTAGGAAGCAACTAAACCCAATGGGAGGTACAAGCATGAAACGAAAAGAAAAACATGGCTCCTTTCCCTCTAGAAGCTCTCTGTAGAAGAGAAAGAAGTATGCCGATATGTGGCATTCCCAAAGTGGGTGCCAAAAAAGAGGTACCAAGAGCATATCAGGATACAGAGGAGGGCAAAATCAATTCTGGCTCAGGGATTAAGGAAGCTTCCTGGAGACACCCCATATCAGCAGTGTCTGTGTTTACTGAGTGGTACCTCTCTCCATATATATGAACAAAGGGAAGGATTGGGGGGGCGGGGTTTGGGAAATTGACAAAGAATACCCATCAGGACTTCATAGAACTTGTTTAATGTTTCCCAGCACGCCACCGCATAAGGTATACTGAAGAAAGAATGTCTGAATTCCCTTAACTAGGAGCATGGAAGTTAGAAACCAGACTTGGCTCATTTCCTCCTAGATATGCCACTCTGGCCTGGGAATATTCTGGAAGGCCCTGGTGAAGCTAAGAGTCTTCACTCAGAGCAGTAGTCCTTAGCTCTGGCTGCACATTAGAATCATGTATGGAGATTTAAAAACCACTGGTTGCCTGGGCCTTTCCTCTCAGGCCATTTAAACTAAAATGTTGGGGGGGGGTGGGGCTGGGGTATATAGGTTGTTCAAGCTTCCCAGGGGATTGTAATGTGTGTCTGACCTGAGAACCACCACCTCACAGCGATAATCTGCCTTGTTTCCAGATTGGCTGGTTATGCCCGGTTAGCCTTCCCCAGGGCCCTGGAGGCAAGACCCCAAATTCCCTGGGACCCAAGGACCATCATCTTGTACCCTTGCCCTTCTGTGTCCCTGGATTCCCACCTTTTTCCAGTTTTCAGAGATGCTAGAGTGTACTGAGGCTACCCCAAGAACAGTCCCCTCCCTAGCTGGCATCCCAGAGTGCAGGATGCCTGTGAATTCCCAGCACACTCTGAGAACCCCACGAAGGAGATGGGGCTGGGGCATAGCAAATTAATCCCTGCTCTACCTTCTCATGGCTGGCCATGCTTCCAACCCCACCCCCTTTTCTCCAGTAACGTTTGAAGATGGCCTGGGCGTATTTGGTTACAGTTTTCACTCTGCTTACTTGCTATTAGTGGATTGACCGTGAGATACTGCAGAGCTCTTTCTCCAAGAGACAGCTGTCTGGGACTGACACACCAGTGGGCCATGACCATACCCCATTACCACAGAAGCACATAAGGGGGAAAAGAAACCATCAAAGAAATGTCCCAAGGGATCTCTTGTGGCCCGGTGTGTCTCCTGTTCTCATGTTTGAGCTTTATTGCTCTAGTGCTTTCTGTAGGGACAAGCATTACATTAGACATCACGATTGTTAAAATCCTATTTAAAATAAAATGTCTTTGAAGGTTCCTAAGAAAACCTATCCAACCTCTTTGCTTGCCTGCCTTTGATTTGATTTTTACACCTGCTGGTGAAAAGCACATCTGTGTTCCTTTGACAAGTTCCTTTTGGCCCATGCTGGGGTGTCCCCCCCAGTTGGCCATGTGGGCATGCAGAGGACGGACTCCTGATGTGCTGGACTGAGCCAGCTGGGGATGCCCATGGCCTTCTCTGAGCGTGGGGTTTCACCTTCATGCTGTTTCATTACCCATATCAGGTTGTATTTGGGGTAAGAGATAAGCAAGGGAAACTGAAACGAAGTCAGACAGCTAAGTCAGTTGACCAGCTGGTTTCTCTGCCTCTGATCCATCCATTAGCCAGCCAGCCAGCCAGCCAGGCAGCTAACCAGTCAGGGTGTCAGGCTATTAGGCATTCTGCCTGTCCTGCAGCCAGCTTGTGAGCCGGGGCATCAGTGAGTCAGACAGCTCCTCAGCCAGCGAGTCAGTCCATCTGTCCATCAGTCAGTCAAGCCAGTCAGCCTGTACTTTGGTCAAAAGGAATGTCATTCTAGTCATCAGCCAAGGTCCTTTCCTCAGAGAAGCTCTCCAGCTTCTGAAACCGATTGGTCACAGGAGTACACGTTCACACCTACCTACCCACACACTGATCCAGAACATTCTATGTTTTGATAACTCTCTGCACTTTCCCTTCATAGTGCTTATCACACCTTCCACTCATATTCATGTGTATGATTATTTGATTTATGTCTTATTTTCTGTTAGATTATAAGCTGCAAGAGGGCAGGACCTGTGTTAGCCCTGTTCTGCAATGAATGGCTGTCATCTGTCAGTGGGTTATGCTGTCCACGAGCTATCCCACCAGCATGTAGCAGTTCATCCGGTGGGCAGAGTTGGCTGCAGGCATTTCAGCCAGAGAGAACAAGCTAGGAAGTGATCAAAGAACGTGGCATCTCTGGAAAACTGAAAATTCTGTGTCATTGCTAGAGCATAAGGAGAGGGGCAGGGATGGGAGGAGGGCACAGGCAAGCTAGTGGGAGATATGCCTGGAGCTGTAGGTTGAGTCCAGGCCCTAAAGGGTTTATGTGACATGAGAAGGTAGTAGGTTTAAGGTGATGAGATACATTTCAAGTGAGAGTTGTGTTTTGGAACCTTGGGCAGCAATATGGAGGTGGAGTGGAGGGAAGTGAAGTGAAGAGACTGGAGGCAGGAAGGCTGGTCAGGAGGCTACTGGGATTCCTGAGATTAGTGTGTCCCCACATTTTCCATATCGTGAAAAATGCCACAATTTGTATGGCCCACTAGAATAAGCAGATGAACCAGCTTGGGGCCAGACACAAAAGGACCCAGAGGCCGAGGGGCTCGGGATCTCAGCCCCCTTGTCACCCATTCACACATACCTTGACAAGTTTTGGTATTGGAGGAGGACAAAGAGGGCCTGAAGTAAAGCAGTGGCAGCAGGAGCAGCCATGATGTCAGCGAATGCTCTCGAGGCAAGCCTAGTGAGTCTTGGGTCCTCCTAGTAATGGTGGTAGCAGCTGTTCACACCCAAACCTCTGGGTATCCTTCTGCCATTAATGGCAGGGGGTCAAGGCCCTCTTCTCACCCCCATCCCAATCCCCTTCTGTCTCTCCTTTGTTGTACACAAGGTCAACCTTGCGTTCTCTTGAATGTACAGATTCTGTTGTACGCATTCTGTTGCGACAGAAGCATCCATTCACTAGAGTTACAAACACTCCCTCTGCCCCTTCTTAATAATAACCCAAAGGGTATGTGTTAACTAACTGGAACTAAAATAAAAACTAAAAAAACAAATGACCCAAAAGCAGCATCTCATCCCTGGTCCCCTTCTCATTGGAGAAAGGAGCCACTTGCTCCTCAGGGTACAGATGGTCCCTTTTCTTCCTGATGTTGTTGAGTGAGCTCCACAGGAGTATCATCAACTCAGGCCTGGGGGATGGAATCCAAATGCCTTGCCATGCCCCACAGTGTCATTGAATAGAGAATAACTAAACAATTCAAGATAGGATTTGATCCAGCAGGAGACTATATGATAGAGACACAGCACTGAGGTAGGCAAAGTGTCCAAGAGGGAAATGGGCTGAGGATGGTGATTCTTGGGAGGCTCTCCAAGAAGAGTGAGCCAAAGAGAGAGATGGAAATGGTCAGGGACTACAGAATGAGAATCCAGTGCCACCTCATGGGAACAAAAGCAAAGAGAAGAATTTCCAAAAGAGAAGGGGATCAGTGTTGGCAAATGAAACAAGCTGAGAGCTGTGAAAATGAGTGTGAACATTGTGTTGGGCTGGAAAGAAGCTTCTCTCCTAGATCAAACCAGACCTGACCCACTTCTTGTTTCTGTGCATAAGGTTTCCTTAGACCCCCGTCACACCCACTGTTTAGCTCATGGATTATCTATGGCTGTTTTCATGTTATGATAGCAGAGTTACTGCCTAAAGCATTTGCTGTCTAGCCCTTTACAGAAAAATTTGCCAGACCCTAGTCTGATGAACTACAAAATAGTCAACCCGAGCTGTGTGTCAGGATCCTGGGAGATAGCAAAGGGACTTAGGCAACTTTATTTAAAAGGTGAGCTGGTTTGGATTCAGAATTGTTCCCCAGGTGGTGATCCAGGCCAAGAAGGCTAGTCTAATTGGTGACCAAGTTCAACCAAGTCTTCCACGGTGTTCCTTTTATTGCCACTACCCTCGTGGAGGCTCTCATCACCTCTCATTGGACTGTTGCGATGGCTACCTCACTGGTGAGAGAAGGGATTCATTCCATCCTAATTCTTTCAGTTCTTAATGCCTGGTCTGGGAACAGCCAAAAGTCAAGGTGAGTCATGGCCCCATGGCTCCCTCTTCAGCCAGTCTCCATTGGTCTTTATCTGAAGGCCACTGCCCTGCCCCAGGACGAATACTCCCATAGCTGACTTCAATCTGACCCAGACTTCTTTCAAGCCACACTTTGACAAAATCATGATACAGATATTGGGAAGGTTTCTTGGAAAGGTATTGATTTGGGAGGGGTCTGTCTTTCCTTTGGTATATCGGTGCCAAGTCACTGAAACAGTCAACCAGCTAATCCTGGGATTAATTTGACTAATTCAGGGTCAAGAACAAAAGTCAACAGAGTATGCTAGCATTTCCTAAAATAGGTTAAAAAAAATACAACCCTACTACCATGAGATTTTCTGTGAAAATAGATGGTTTTGGTCAAATAATTTGGAAACGTTGGAATCCTAAAGCCCTCTGGCCACACTGTTAACATTTCATACTGCACATTCCTGCATGAAAGTGTCTGAGAGTCTGAGAGTTCCTGTAAGTACAAGTCTCTGCGTAACTTTGTTTGACCCAAGGTTTCACACATTTATTGGACCAAGGAACTGTTTCAGGGGGCACAACTAACATCTTGAGGACACTCTAGGAAACAGGGGGTAGCATGGAGGTCTGAGCAGGGCTGCAGGCCAGAAAGGACTGGGTCCAGAAGGCACAGTGAGGATTTTGTTGCATGGAACATTCTGGGTACTGGGCGCAAAGGGCTATAGATGAGCAAGAGATAGTTTATGGGTTCAGGAACTTTCTATCAGGGATGTTCCCCAGTCCAGCCAGGACTCCCAGGTTCACCCCACCTCTCCCAGTTGGCCCACACATCTGCCGGGCCCCCGACAAACACAAATACAACCACACAGCAGGCAGACGATATTATATAACTTTAATCTTTTTTCAGTAAAGGTAGTTCATTAAATGTGAAACTAAAGTTTGATTTAATTTTGATACCTGGGTAGGAGTTCACTATAAATAAACTCTCAAACCAGAAGAATTGGTCTGTCAGTCCACACGCCTCGGTTTTTGGTTTAGAAAGTATGACTCCTGTACCTCTGCAAGTCATCTTTTCACTGCGGTCCCCCTGAACGTGCACCTGCTCCCCTCCTTCCCACGTCCTCATGGTTCCTCTCATTTCTCCCCCAGCCTCTGGTGCTGTTGATGGAGTGGCCTGAAGCCACCAACTTTGCCTGCCTGATTGCGGGGTACTGCCGTCTCCTGCTGGACTCCAGGAAGATGGTCTTCTCTAGGCCGGCCAGCCAACCTCTTCCACCTCCAATGATCAAGGCAGGTAGGGCTCAGCCTCAGTTTTCAGTATGCCGGAGCCCCTTTGGGACCCTGGAGACAGGGAGGGAGGGGCTCTGCTGCCTTAGTGCTTCCCCCCATTCCCCCAGCACCCTGATTTCCCAGGAGCCAGTGCTATACTGCTGGGTCCTTCCTGGCACAAGCCAGTGGGAAAGATAGCTGACGTTCAGAAGGGCCTGTCCCACAAAGGATGCCTGTGACAACACATCACAATCGAGTCAGTGAAGGAACGTAAGATAAAAATAACAAATAAGCAATAAGTAGAACCAGTTAGAGAATTGCATTAGATCTAAGGCACAGCTTTAGAGGTACAGTGATCTAGGAGAGAGGCATGGGCATTCTGGCTTTGTGGAAGGTGGAGGTTGAAAGTGAAGATAAAATCGTTCTCTTATTCATCATAATGAGGATTGACAGAGCTGTCTGAAGTTAAGAGGCCATGGAAGCCTGGGGTAGGAGAGATTGTGTGGGTTTAGAGTATATTCCAGAGATATGATGGGATGACCACCAAGAACAAGGTCAAGTGCAGCCCCCAACACCAGGCTTCCCAGTTAGGCAACTCCGTGCAGCTACCCCCTCGGAACTGTCCTGGTGCTGGCACAAACAGGGGCCTTGGGAACGATCAGCCCAGTCCAGATCCTGCTGCCCCAAACCAAACCAGGAGACCTGAGCAGCACACCCTCACGTCATTTTCTCTTCATCACAAGGACCATGACAAGCCCATGTGTACAACTCCTAACATTGCCCACAAGACGTAGAAGGCAATCCACCAAACAGAGACTGGGGAAAGGACAGGTGGCCTTAAGGACAGGTGGCCCCAAGGCATAGACAGAGGTTCCACGTAGAGAAGCAAAGGAACTGACTAGAAATAGGAAGAAGCCAGGACACCGAGTTGCCACGCGTCCTCAGGTGAATAGCTCCCAAGCGGATGGCCATAGGTATTACCAGGCCTGCAGATGGCCAAGTGATGGCCAAGCCTGTGTTAGTATTGTCATTGTCCCCTCTGGTCCTCTCTGTCATCACAGCTAAGTCAATGATGCCTTTTGCTAAGCAGGATAGGGAGAGAGATAAAGGGAGAAGGAAATACAGAAGAAGGAGCCTGGAGCCCAGCCAAGAACCAGATGAGGGAGTGAGGGCTCTTTAGGGGGATCTGCTTTCAGAAGGCCCCAGAGATGGCTCTGTAGTCCCACCTGCCTTCCAGAGTGTTCTGTCATCCCATCAGCACCGTGGTCGGTGCTGCCCTTAAGTATGCATCTCTCTGAAGGGATAATGGCACCAAATGAGGGCACAGGTTTCCTGTTTCCCTTCAGTCTCACTGAACACGCCTAGAGTTGCATCCCTGTTACTTCTCCAGAGGCAAATCAGGACCGTGGGATTCCCTTGAAGGTGTTGCAGCCTGGAAAGAAGGCTTCTATAAATGCCAGGCATGGTTTCCGAGCCCTTCCCTGATTCCTGAGCATCCCCCTTGGGGCCTGCAGAGGGGCAGTGGTTTAGCTGCCTCTAGCACAGGGCCCGTCTCGGTGCAGAAGCCCAAGGGACCACAGTGGCATTCCCCTTGTTCTGCTTCGCCTCTCCAGGGGTGTGGGTCCATGCCTGGGCCCAGTACTTGGCCTTTTGAACTGTTAGCTGCTGGCTCGAGGGCAACCACTAAGTGTTCCTGGTGGCTGGGGCAGGGTTAGAGCCCTAGCCCTGACGTTCGGGGGCTGGCATGCGCATCTGACCCCATGGCCCCAGGACACAAACAGGGGGACTGCAAGCAGCACCCTGAGGAGCCCTCCACCCAGGTCACAGTGCAGGGCCATCGGTTCCTGGTACAAAGCTGAGAGACATCTCCTCCATGCCCCGCCCCCGCCTTTCATCCCAGAAAAGAAGCCCCGGTGCCCAGTTGTTGTTTAGTGAAGATCTCTAGGGAACAGGCATCCTGCAAGCCTCCTCTGGGCTTTATCCTCAGGGCCAAAGCTCCAGCCCACTTAAGGGCTGATCTGTCTGCCTCCATCCATATTCTTGTCCCACAGCAGCTGCCAGCTAGCCCCACCAACTCAGTGCTCAGCTGCCATTTCTCTCCAGTATTCTGGGAGAAATCCAGCAAAAGAAGGATTTTGGGGCCTCAGTGGGGACCCTAGTCAGAAGAACTCCCTGATTTTCTGCCATGGTTAGGAAACAGCTTGGTCTGGTAAATTGAATATTCTGATTAATGGCTACTGTATATCCCATGGTAGCTCACCCATTTTCACCCAGCAACACACAAGAGATCTAAAGCTTGACTGAACATACTAGGTGCTTTTTTGGGTGATTCAGAAAGAACTTGAGGGCCTCTGAAGGCCTCCAGATCGTCCCTTTGACCAGTATTGATCATCAGACTGAGAATACAGCAAAGGCAACTAATAGAAAGCTGGTTGATTCCGTGTTGCACTGACTCTGTGTGTGTGTGTGTGTGTGTGTGTGTGTGTGTGTACACACTGCATATATTTTGAACATAACTCTAGTTGGATCACCAGCCTGTTCTTTCCAAGCATTTTTTTTAAAAGTCAGTCTTCTGAGTGGCTGAGTACAGAAAGCTAGACTAGGACATCCCCCTTGGGGAAAGCTGATGAGCAATTTACAGCAGGTTTGAATCTGAGAGGCACACTGTTCCAGCCATCAGCCCAGCGCACCTGGCTCTCCTTGCATTTCTAACCTTATGTCTAGAGGAGTCTTGGGCTTTTCCAGACATATTTTCTCCTTCGCACAGCACTTTATCGCTCCTCGGATCTGGAAATCACAGTATCAAGTGGTGGGCTAGGCCTCCCCTGGCCTTGTCAGCCTGCTGTGGAGAAATGTTCCCACTTTGCAGGGAGGGGAGCCATCCTTAGACCTCCAGCCCTCGTCTGAGAGGAGTCACCACCTGCTTTTGGACATGCCCCTGGGAGCCACCTCTGATGGCAGCTTGTTGCCAGGCTGGCTGGGCTGACTGTTCAGCTGTCTTGTAGGTAGTCAGCACCTGGTGCGTGGCCCAGACCTGTGGTCAGTGCCTGAGGATAAAAACCTCTGGAACTGATCGTTCGTGCTCCTGGATTAGCACTGCTGTAGAGCGCTTCTTCACTGAGGCTCAGAGGGTCGTGACATTAATATTCCCCCAGCTGATCCAAAGTACCCTATATCTAAATACAGCCACCAAGGTCTGATTGACCTGATTATGTAGACTCTGTATTGAAAAGTGCAGTGGGGTCTATGGAAGACAGCGAGGGCTTGGAATCTGAAGGTAGAGACCATGTCTTAGCCGCATGATCATGAACAAATTCCATAAACAGAGTCCCAGTTGCTTCATCTGGAAACTGACGATAACAGCTTCTACGTCAGGAGAGATTTGATAGGATTATGGTGAGATAAACCCCATAAAGTTCTTTCAAGAGCAGAGCACATTTTTTGGCTCTTTTTATAATGATTGAGAGTACACTTGGTGCCCAGTGCTGTGCTTTTTTTCTTAAATAAACAGCTTTTCTTTTAAATATTTTCTTTCTTGGGGCGCCTAGGTGGCTCAGTCATTAAGCATCTGCTTTTGGCTCAGGTTGTGATCTCAGGGTCCTGGGATCTAGCCCCACGTCGGGCTCCCTGCTCAGCGGGAAGCCTGCTTCTCCCTCTCCCACCGACCCCCGCCCCCGCTTGTGTTCCCTCTCTTGCTATCTCTCTCTCTGTCAAATAAATAAATAAAAATCTTTAAAAAAATATTTTATTTCTTCATTTATTTAGAGAGAGGGAGCACAAGTAGGGGGGAGGTGCAGAGGAAGAAGGAGAGAGAGAATCTCAAGCAGACTTTGTGCTAAGCGCGGGCCTGATTCAGGGCTCAATCCCACCACCCCAAGGTCATGACCTGAACTGAAACCAAGCATTGGACTTAAGTGACTGAGCCACACAGGCGCTCCTTAAAGAATCAGCCTTGTTGAAATATAATTTCAAGGATGGAAAATTTACCCATTTAAAGTTCACAACTCAGCATCTTTTTTTAAGATTTTATTTATTTATTTGACAGAGAGGAAGATAGAGTATGCACACAAACAAGCAGGGGGAAGCAGCAGAGGGAGAGGGACAAGCAGACTCCCCACTGAGCAAGGAGCCTGATGTGGGGCTCGATCCCAGAACCCTGGGATCATAACCTGAGCTGAAGGCAGTCGCTTAACCGACTGAGCCACCCAGGCACCCCAACAACTCAGCGTTTTATTAGTATATTTAATATATTTACAGGATTATATAATCATTGCCACAATTTAATTTTAGAACATTTTTACCCTTCCTAAAAAAACTCTGTACCCATTAGCACTCATTCCCTGGTTCCCTCCTAGTGACCACCCAGTTCTAAGCAACCATGCATGAACTGGCTTTCTGGGTCTGTAGTTCTGCCTATCCTGGACATTTTGGGTAAATGGAGCCATACAATATACAGTCTTTTTTGTGGCTTGCTTTTTTTTTTTTTCATTTAGTGTAATGTTTGCAAGGATCCTTCATGTTGTAGCCTATATCACTAACTCCTTCCTTTTTTACGGCTAGATAATATTCCATAGTGCCGAAAGACCGCCTTCCGTTCATCCATTCATCAGTTGATGGACAGTTGCATTGTTTCTACTTTGTGTCTATTACAAATAATCATGTTATAAACCTTTATGTGCAAGTGTTTGTGGAGGCATAGGTTTTCATTTCTCTTTGGTATACAACTAGAGCAGAACTGCTGGTCAAACAGTAACTCTATGCTTAACTTCAAGAAACTGCCAGACTGTTTCCCAAGAGGACTGCACCAACTTACATTATCATCAGCAATATCGGAGGATTCAATTGCACCGTATCCTCACCAATACTTGTTACTGTCCATCTTTTTTTTTCTTTGAACATCCACTGTAGTGGGTGTGAACTGGTATCTTGGGGTTTTGATTCGCATCATCATAACTGATACTGTTGTACATCTCTGCATGTGCTTATTGGCCATTTGTATATCTTCTTTCATGAACTGTCTATATTTTTAAATTGGGCTCTTTAATCATAAACATGAGGGTTTATTTTCTGGACTCTCAATTCTATTCCAATGACCTATGTGTCTCTCCTTGAGTCAGTACCACACCATCTTGATTACCATTGGTTTGTATTAAGTTTTGAAATCAGGAAGTGTGGGTCCTCCTACTTTGTTCTTTTTTTAAGATTGTTTTGGTTATTATGTGTCCTTTGTGATTCCATATGGATTTTTAAATTACTTCATCAGTTATTTTCAAAGTCAGTTGGGATTCTGATAGGGACTGTGTTGAATCTGTACATCAGTTTGGGAAGTACTGCTATGTTTGATTGGAAGGCACACAAGATTGGGTCTTCCAATCCATGAATATAGAATGTCTTTTCATTTATTTAAATATACTCTAATTTCTTTCACGAATGTTTGTAGTTTCCATTGTACAAGTCTTGTACTTCTTTTGTTCAGTTTATACCTATGTATTTTATTCCTTTTGGTGCTATTGGAAATAGAGTGTTTCCTAATTTCATTAGTGGATTATTCATTGATACTCTGTAACAATATAATTAATTTTTGTATTGTCCTTTACCATGTGATCTTGCTGAGCTTATTAGCTCTAATAACTTTTTTGCGAATTTCTTGAGATTTTTTTTCTGTACAAGATCATGTCATCTGCACATAGAGACAGTTTTACTTTTCCTTTCCAGTCTGGATGCCTTATATTTCATTTTATTGCCAAAATGTCCTGGCTAGACCTTCTAGTACAGTGTTGAATAGAAGTGTTAAGAAGAGAAATCCTGGGTTTTGTCGTCACGTTAGGGGGAAAGTTTTCTGTCTTTCACCATCAGGTACGTTTGCTATGGGTTCTTCATAGATAATCTTTATCATGTTCAGGAAGTTCCCTTTTATTTCTAGCTTTTTCAGTTTTATCATGACAGGGTGGTGGCTTTTGCCAAATTATTTTTCCGAGTCTATTGAGATGATCATGTGTTTTTTTGTCCACCATTCTGTTAACATGGTGTATTACATTAATTGATTTTTGGATGCTAAACCAACCTTGCATTCATGCAATGAATCCCATTTGGTCATGGTGTATCATACTTTTTATGTTGCTGGATTCAGATTGCTAGTATTTTGTTGAGGAAATTTGTGGAAGAAATATGTGGAAGAAATGTTGCTCTATAGTTTTTTTGTGATGTTTTGTCTAGTTTTGGAACCAGGGTAATATCAACCTTGTAGAATGAGTTGTGAAGTGTTCCCTCCTCTTCTGTTTTTTGGAAGGGTTTATGAAGAATTTGTTGAAGTGTTTTGAGCATTTGGCATAATTCACCAGTGAGGTCATTTGGGCCCAAATTTTATTTTTAGTGGGGGCAGGGGTGGGTAATTTTAATTACTAATTCAATGTATTTTCTTTTTATTGGCCTATTCAGGTTTTCTATCTTCTTGAGTCAGTTTTAAGCATATATTTCTAGGTATTTGTCCACTTCACCAAGGTTATCTAGTGTTTTTTTAGCATAAGCTTATTTATAATAATCCCTTATAATCAAGTCTGTACCTGTAGAGTCAGTAGTGATGGTCCTTCTTTCATTCCTGATTTAGTAGCTTGAATCTTCTCTCTTTTTTTTTTTTTTTTTTTTTTTTGGCTTGGTCGCTACAGCTAAATGTTTGTCCATTTTATTGATCTTTTCAAAGAACTAACTTTTGGGGTGCCTGGGTGGCCCAGTCAGGTGAACATCCGACTCTTGATTTGAGATCAGGTCGTGATCTCAGGGTCATGAGATCGAGCCCCGCATCAGGCTCCATATTGAACATGGAGCCTGCTGGCAATTTTCCCTCTCTCCCTCTCTCCCTGCCCCTTCCCCCATTCACACATGCATGGAAGCTCTTTCTCAAACAAAACAAAACAAAACAAAACAAGTTTTAGTTTCATTGATTTTCTATCATTTTTCTGTCCTCTATACTTTATTATTTCTTTCCTTTGGCTTATTTTGGGTTTAGTTTGCTCCTCTTTTTCATGTCTCTTAAGGTAGAAGGTTAAGATACGGATGTGAAATCGCTTCCTTTTTAATGTATGTGTTTATAGCTATAAATTTAATCTCTAAACACTAATTTAGCTAGATCCCTTAAGTTTGGATATGTTGTATCTTCATTTTCATTCATCTCTAAATATTTTCTAATTTCCCTTGTGATTTCTTCTTTGAACCATTGGTTATCTGGGGATGTTTGGTTTAATTTCCATATTCTTGTGAGTTTCACAAATTTCTTTCTGTTATTGATTTCTAATTCCATTATGCTAAAAAAACCCACATATTTTGTATGATTTCATTTCTTTTAAATTTATTGAGGCTTATTTTATGACCTACCATCTGGTCTATCTTAGAGAACATTCCAGATGCCCTTGAGAAGAATATATATTCTGCTGTTGGTAGGGGGCATGTCCTATAGATTTCTGTGACTACTTAGTGTCTACTTAGTTTATAGTTGTTCAGGTCCTTTATCTCCTTGTGGGTCTTATGTTTAATCATTCTATCCATTATTGAAAGTGGGGTATTGAAGGGTCCAATGATTGCCATTGAATTGTGTGTTTCTCCTTTTGATTTAGTCAGTTTCTGCTTCATGTATTTTGGGACTCTGTTGCAAAGTGCCAACACCATGTTTTTGTGATGGTTGGAAGCTCTTGTGAAAAGCAACACTGACACACTGACTCCATCAAACTGGAAATTGAAAGGCATTTTGAAGTTTTGTTTTCTAGCGTCTTGACTGCCATGATGAACATTAGGATACTGGTTAAAAACATGGGCTTTGTAGTCCCTCAGACCTGGGTTCAAATCCAGGCCACCATTTATGATTCATGTGACCTTGGATAGGCCACATAACCAAATGGATCCATTTCGCTCTCTGCAAAATGGGGATAGTGACCTCACCTACCTCACTGGCTTGTTGTGAGGATTAAATGGGATCATGTGTGATGACCTTAGCCTTCATTAGTGCTTGCTTGCCATCTGTCATTCTGTCTGCTGCTAGCAAAATGAATTGGCCTTATCTGAGTATATTCTCCCAGATGACATGGGGAAGGGCCCCCAAAACAGTCTACAAGAGAGAATGCATTTAGAGAGAAAGCATTTCATTCGCTATGGATAATTCTCAGATGTGCATACCGACCATCATTAAAAAGCTGTTGGCAAGAACACTGTGTAGCATGCAGGGTAGCCCTGCCCAGATACGGGGAAATAATGAGATGTGAGGGATTGGAAGAATGCTCCTCCTACCCTCCTCCCACATACGCACGTCCCAGCCTATTTCTCATATACTTTACACATTCAGATGCCCAGAATACTACCAGTAGCGCTTTAGTCTTCTAGGGTCCTTCCATAACAGTCCTCTTCAAAATGGGAATTTTCAGGCACCATATGTGGCCTGTTTTGCATTTTCCCACTAAGGCACGAGGAACTGGTCAGGTTATTTCCTTCTGCTAGCAGAGATCCATAATAGAGCACTGGGGGTTGGAAAAGCTCTGAAAAATGTGAGGATGGAGGGCGGGAGGGCGTGCTGGGCCAGTTCCAAGGGGGACATAAAACAAATTTCACTTTTTTTTAAAAGTATGTGGACAGCTGACTTTCAGACCAGGCATACCTGGGTGAGAGCCCAAGGTGTACCCAGATGACAACGTGCTCAGCTCCTCCCCCAACACCCCATGCCTTTTCCCATGGGGCTGGTCTCCTCACTCTACTTTGAGGGTTGGCAGCAACATGGCTGCCCCTTCCCCTAACCTCTAGCGGCCAGGTAATCCTGTCAGTACCTGCCAACCAGTGGTGCCCCAGAAACGCCAAGGGAGCTCAGCCACAGTCCTCGACACCAGGGCTCATCTGTTGATTCTCTTTCTGGGTTTAGATTACATGCACAGTGCCCACCGCCCTGTCCCTGGGGGCCACCTGGGGAAAAAGGAGAGTAGTTATGTGGGCAGCATGGGCACCAGCCCCAGGAAGTCGAGCCGCAGCACGCCCCCGCCTGCCGACTCTGAGCTTGTCAGCTTTTGCTACCTCCACATGCGGGAACAAAGGAAGGAACAGGAAAGCCGGACTGATGTCAACGAGAACTTAATCTTCTTTGAGGAGACCAGGCCCCGGACCAAGTCTGACCCCACATCCAAAAGCTCTGGCCAAGGTTACGACGTGATCCCTGATGACTTTGACGCAGCCAGCCTGGACCATGAGCCTTGCGCCAGCAGGGCCCGGTCCTACACCTTGGACAATTCCCTTGGGGCCGAAGCCCTGAATTTCTACTGTGACTCTTGCAAAGCCAAACTTCAGGAGCAGCTGGGCCCTCGCAAAGGTGGGAGGCCCGGCTCTTCTCGTGACAATATGGTAGACTTGATGTCCCTCCCACCCCCTGGGAGTGAGGAGGAGGAAGAGGAGGAAGATGAGAGCACGTCGCTGTTGCCTGCCATTGCTGCGCCCCCTCCTGGTTTCCGAGACAACAGTTCGGACGAGGATGACCCCAAGCGCCGGGCGGTCCAGAGCCAGGAACAAGGACGCCACCTGCGTGGGCTCCTGTATGATGAGATTCCAGTGACACTGATCGACAGTGTGCAGACCCGGACAGTCCGAGATCATGCCCAGGAGCTAGATGATGCCCTGGTGTCCACTCTGCAGGCTCTGGAAGCCCTGGCAGCCTCAGAGGATGGACCCCACCCCCCACCCCCACAGACTACAGGTAACGGCCCGTTCCTCCTCCTCTTGCCTCCCCTTCCTTCTCCTGGCCAGGCAGGGCCAGCGGGTGATATTGCTTCTTCCTGAGCAGAGGTCAAAGTCACCGTGGGGTGCCAGGGCAGTGGACGGCCTGAGGTAGCTCAGATAGGGTCAGGGGATCAACAACGCTGAGTCAGGGACCGGCTGCTTAGCTCCTGCTAGAGCTCTGGCTCTCACCATTCCATCTCTGGAAATGTCCTGCAGGTGGACCTCAGGGACTGGGGCTGTGACAGCTACGGAGGCAGGCCAGGCCAGGATGGAGGATCAGAGCAAAACTGTTGAGAGATCTAGAAGACAGGCAAAGAATATCCAGCATGCACATGACTGGAAGAAAAAACAAAACGACCAACCAACCACCTAGTGTCCTGGGGTCAGGGGAGGCCAGGAGCCATCACTGCTCAGGGCTGAGGTCCTTACCTTGCCTGAGAACATGGGCTCCCAGTCAGAGCCACCCAAGTCCTGGCTTCTTCACTCACTTTCAGTGCGACCTTCGGCAAGGCACTTAACCCTTTCTGAGCCTCGCTTTTGTCATTTTCAGTGGGTCTGGTAACAATAGTCATATCACAGAGGCTTGCTGTAAGCACAAAATGAGATCATTTGTACAAAGCACTGCCTAGTACATAGGAATAAAGCTATTAGTCTCCATCATAAGTAGTAGCTAGTAGCAGCAGGTATTATTTGGTGGGAGAGCCATACCACGTGCATGCTGTTCCCTGTTACAGACACACGTGCGTCCACCGTGTAGCCAAGCACGCGTGTCAGACTGTGCCCCTACTCACGATATGTACCTCCACACACATACACCTTAAAAAGAACAGGTAAATGCTACAGCAACACAAAAGGAACAGGGAAAAAGAAGGCGTATGAGAAAGCGTGTGAGGCAGGGGGCACATGTGGACAGAGAAGAAGAAGAGCTTGGGGTCAGAGGCAGCCTGACTAACCAGGGAGAGACCCATCCCCTCCCTTTTCTGTATGCAAGGGCATCCTTGGTGGTGGGCAGCCTGCATGCATTTGGCCACCCCCCTCCCTGCCCCCCCACCCCCAGCATTTCTCTTTGCTCAGAGTCTGGAGCACACGCTCCCTGGCTAGCGAGTGGCCCCTTGTGGTCGCCAGAGAGAGGACACACTGAGGCAAGGGCCTCAGCTGTAGGCTGGCCTGGCCAGATGAGGACGGCCAGATAGAGAGGGGCCTCTCTCTGCCAGCCCTCTTCAGGACAATTGACAAACATTTCCTCGCTATTGAGTCTAAAAATAGTGATGATTAGCCCGTTGTTCTGCATGCGCTGTGCATGTTAATTTGCCGTCACACTGCCCCATCGATCTCTTCTATGCCTCTTTTGTTTCTTTTTCGGATTCCCGCCCTTCAGGAGCCCTCTGCCAGCTTGTCTCCCTCTGCCCCTCCCCTCCCCTCCTCCCGCCCTCAGCCCTATACTTCCCACTGCCTGACCCCTCCTCCAGGCCAGTCCTGGGACTGACCTAAGGGCTTTCTCGCTGGCTGCAAATACTGCTGGCTGCCCTTGCCCCCTCACCCACCCCCACCCGTAAACTTCCTATATAAGGCTGGCGAAAGGACTCGATTGGAGTAAGTGCAGCAAGCCCCCTCCCTGTCCCTCTAGGTCTGATTGTACTGGCCACCATCACCCCTGAATCATCGCTGGACTCGGGCCACGAAACCAACTCTTCGGAGCTCACAGACATGTCAGAGATGGTGTCCGCCATGAAGCAGCACCAGAATACCACCTACTTCCTGGCCCAGCACCTCAACAAGGAGAGCCTCCTGGCTCGCAAGGACCTGCCCTTCCGGATCCAGAGCTGTGCCGCCCAGGCTGTCCTCACGGCCCCTTACTCTCTTGGGCGCCCAGATTCCAACCCAGCCCTGCAGCCAGCCGTCACAGGCCAGAGTCCTGGCCCCCCTGGCGCTCGGAGGAAGCTGCCCCCATCAGAATCCCAGCCACCTCAGAGAGAGCGAACATACGCCCTGGCTGTGCACCCAGCATTGTCCCCGCAGCTTAGTGAGCAGAAGAATCTGAGCCTGCTGTCCCCAGTTCCTGAGGACAAAGGGCCCGGCCATGCGAGGGCAGGCCTAGAGATGTCACTGAGGGCAGCCACACCATCCCTCAGTGAAGAGCAGGTGTCTGAGCTAAGGGAGAACCTGCCCAAAGAAGTCAGGTTGAGCCCCAAGCTTATCCTGGACCCAAAGGGCAACGTGACCCCAGCTATCATCTCGGCCGCCCTCCAGCAGGTGGTTCACCCTAAGAGCCTACCTGCCCCCAGTGGGGCCATAGTGACCCCTCCCAGCAGCGGGGAGAGAAGGCTGGAGGCCAGCATGGGGAGGCCTGAGGTCAGCATGGGAAGATCAGAAGTTAGCATGATGGGTGGCAGTGCAAATAAGAATCTGAAGTTCAAAATGAGCCCTGGTGCTCCAGAGACCTCACGGAATTCCCAGCAGCCGCTGAGCCCAGAGGTCTCTTCTGGCTCCAGAGTGCCCACAGGCAGCCGGGCTGACAGCCTGCACCTCTCCCCACAAGAGGACCGGCTGCCTGGGCAAAGTTTCCCTCCTAAAAGCTATCTTTCACGAGCGAATCGAGAGTCCCTGAGCAAGCAATCCATAGGGGAGGTAGCAGGCAAGGCTGGGCCAGAGGGGGCTAAGCCCGCCCTGCACAAGCCAGGCGCCATCTCCAGCCAGGGGGAGAAGGGGCAGCTGGAGAGTGTGCCCCAAGGCAGCAAGATCGAGGAGACCAGCCTGGTGCCCCGAGCCAGCTACTCCATGGCTCTCCCGAGCCCCAGCGGCCAGTCCCGAGGCCACAGCCCCAGCAGCCAGTCCCGAGGCCAGAGCCCCAGCTACCAACCTCGAGGCCAGAGCCCGCTGAGGCCCCAGGCTGCCAGCCGGCAGGTGAGCACCATGCCCTCCAGGAAGCTTGAGACAACCCTGGATGGAGGCCACTCGGCCTCCGAAGGCCCCACCAAGACCAAATCCTCCCGAGGCCCCTTCCGGCTCCGCAATTTATTCTCGGCCACCTTTCCAACCCGCCAGAAGAAGGAGACTGATGAGCGGCAGGCCCAGCTGCAGAAGGTGAAGCAGTATGAGCTAGAGTTCCTCGAGGAACTTCTGAAGCCTCCCAGCCAGGGGGAGCTGCCGGGCCCCGAGTACCTGCAGCCCCCCGCGCCGGGCCGCTGCAGCTGCCAACTGCGCAGCAGCCCCGTGCAGCAGGGGCCAGGCATGTCACGGGAGCAGAGGCGCAGCTGTGATTGCAAGCGCATCTGCCGGGGGGGCCGGCCGCAGGCCCCCCAGACGCCCATGCCCGGGCTCCGGGGGCGGGAGAGGGACAGGGTCCCACCTACCCAGAGGCAGCCGGAGGCTGGCCCGGGCCTGAGCCTCAGCAGCCCCACCAACACGGGGCGCCTCCGCTCCACCAGCCTGGAATCCCGGGAGTGCCGATCTGACCCTGAGAGCGGCATGTCCTGCCTGACCACGTGTGCCACAGGGGGGGAGTGTCTGGGCGCTCCCAACTATAGGAAGCTGATGCGCCGCTACAGTATCAGTGAACTGGACCAGGGTGACAGGGCCTCGCTGACCTCCGACATCTATCCACACCCACCCCTGGGCATGCTGCCCAGGGAGCCCAAGGAGGTAGAGGCAGGCCTCCCCCTAGGCTTGGGTCCCAAACCCAAGTCCCTGGAGTCGCCGACCCTGGGAGACCCCTCATACGTCCAGGTTGCCCCCGAGACCAAAGGTCCCAGACAGATGGCAGTGTTCTCGCTGCCGGAAGAGGTGTACCAGAAGCCCGCCGACCTGGACGAGGACAGCGAGAGCGGCAAATGCTGCTCCATCCGCTACTGCTTCTACTACCGCAAGTGCGACATGGCGGATGACGCCAGTGACGGCAAGGACGAGCTCTCCTACTCCATCCCCATGAAGATCCTGCCCGGCATGAAGCTGGACGAGCAGGTGGTGCCCGTGGTGAGCAGGACCCTGCAGGTGCTGGATGCCGCCACCTGCAGCAGCAGCAGCCCCGAGGCCTCCCGCACTCAGGAGATCGACCTGCGTGTGTCCACCTTCGAAGGGAGCCTGGCCAAGATCAATGCCCTGCGGGCCCATGCCTATGGCCTGCCCGACGGCTTCCTGGCTGCCAGGCTGGACACCAATGAGCTGCTGACTGTCCTGCGCCAGTGCGTGGCCAGCCCTGAGGCCCGTGCGCCAAAGCCCTACGTCTCTCAGATCTCTGAGTACAAGCTCGAGCTGGCTCTCAAGTTCAAGGAGCTCCGGGCTTCGTGCCGCCGCGTGGCCAATGTGGACAAGAGCCCGACGCATATGCTGGCGGCCATCACGGGCAGCTTCCAGGTGCTGAGCAGCCTCATCGAGACCTTCGTGCGGCTGGTGTTCATCGTGCGCTCTGAGGCCCAGCGCCAAGAGCTGCTGGCCAAGGTCGAAGAGGTGGTGAGGAACTACACCTTTCTACTGCGCGCCGCTGAGGAGTCCACCACCCGGAACCTTAACCAGCAGCAGCAGCAGCAGCAGCAGCAGCAGCAGCAGCAGCAGGCGGTGGCAGCTGTCGGCGCGGCCACTGGGCATCCCCCGGGCTCCCCAACTTCAGCGACTGTTATGAGCACATTCACCCGCTCCTTAAAAACCCTCATCAAGTAGGGCACCCGCCCCGGCCTGCCCCCTCCCCCACCTCCCCCAACCACGGCCCCAGGTTTGAGCTTTGTGGTCTTTTCATCTCGTGGTGAGTGTCCGTGTCTGCCCGGCCAGTCGGGGTCCACGGGCCTTCAGTCTTCAAGGAGGGAGAACTCCCCGGATGAAGGCTGTTCCCTGAGGGCTCCGGGTGGCCACCACCCTGGGCACCCTCGTCCCTTCCCCGGCCTCTGGTTGACACTGTGAGGGCCAAGGCCCCTCATCACTGCGCCTGCCTGCCTGCCGCAGAGCTGGATTTTTATCTCTTCTTTAGGGCTGACAGGTGACATCAGGCTCACCTTCCTGCTCCATTCTAGGGGGCCAGGGGAGCCAGGGCTTGAAGCAGGCAGGCCCACAGGCCTTGAGCTCCTCCTGGCATCTCCCCACCCCCCACGGAGCAGTAGCTGTAGCACCAGACACCATGCCCAGTGGCGGGGTGGGGGGGTGCACCAAGGGCACTCCCCCCAGCTGTGCCCACCCACCCTGGGCTCACACTCACGAGGCAGAAGCCACCCTAGAGGGCCTGGGCCCGGGAGGCAGGTCTGCAGAAAACAGCCACCACACAGGGCTGTCAGTGGCCTGCCTCACAGGCTGGCGGCCTTGGGAGCCCTCGCCCCCCAGGCCCAGTAGCTCCACACCAGCCATCCCCAAAGTGCCCTGTCTCTCGCTGATGGGCAGGGTGGCTCAGTCCACTAGGGAGCAAGCATCTGGGATCACCCCACTCGTTCTGGGTTAGGTACCTGGTGATAAACGTCTGCCCCGGGGAGACCCGGAGCAGGCCCCGGAGCCCGCCCGGCCCAGCCCAGCCCAGCCCGGCCCAGCCCAGCCCAGCCCAGCGCCAGGGCTGGCGCTCCAGGCGAGCGGTTCCTCTCTCAACATCTACCAGACAGACTGTCCTTAGGAGTTTGACTTAGCTACGGACTGGGGATGGGGGGTGGGGGGAGGGGGGATGGGGGTAGGGGTGGGGGGTGTTGATGACTATATCTTAAACTTCTGGAAGCTAGCGTGATATGTTAATCCTGAGTATATGCTTTTGGCTGTGTATTGACCCTGTGGATTTGTCTCTCTAAGAAAAGAAGCTGAGCGCCTTACCCGGTGCAGTCCTGCACCTCTCTCTCTTTCTCTCTCTCTCTTTCTCTCTTTCTCTCTCTCTCCGGAGTCATCTGGAAGGGAATTCACACTGTTTAGCATCCTCCTTGACACACATCTACCGCTGCTGCCATGTCCCCATCCCCTCCAGTTCCCCCCCCCCAGCCCCACCCCCGTCCCCCACAACCTTCCCGGGAGTGAAGACACGGAGTCCCTACCAGCTGCCCCACTGTAGGGAACAAAGAAAGCCAATGTTTCTTCTGTATAGATTGCTTCTTGTCCACCTCTCCATACCTGCCCCACCGTTTGCCACATGCTCACGCCCTGTGTCTGCCTCTCTTTCACCATTATGTGAGAGGTCTGTGGGAAATCTCTTGTTCTTATGTGAGTTTTATAAAGATGTACACTGTGCTTAACCCCTGCCCATCCTTGGTACCCCCCCAGCGCAATAAAGCCCCCCCACCTCCCCAAGTGGTGATTTCTCCCGGCAAGGATCAGGGGAGCCCCTTCTGCAGAAGCCAGCCCCCCCTTTTCTTGCTTCTCCTCCCCCCTAGGACCAAGTCGTTCAATGGGCCAGAGATGCAGCCAGTGGGGAACCCTTTCCCCCATGACCACTGCAAGCCCCAGGGCTGTCGTGGTCTTCCTCTTCTCCCAACTTCTTGATCCTGCACCTTCGCCACCCAGTCCACTGTCCGCGTCATTCCACCACCATCCTTCACCTCTCCCTCAGCCTCATGGAGAGGACACATTTTCTAATGTCTGTATATAGTATATATACTACATAAAATATATAAATTATATATATATATACTAATTTATGTCTTGTTTTTCAAACAAGAATGATTAAATCTATTCATCTTACTATCCCAATATGTCTTTGCAGTGCCTCTTTGTGGGTGTCCTTGTGTCCTTGAATCGCTGGTCGGTGGTGTCCTTGTGTCCTTGAATCGCTGGTCGCCCCCACCCCCAACTGCTCTCCCTAGCTTCTGCTCCCATCTACCTGGGCCCCAGCGAGTGACAAGAGCTTAGGACCCTGTGCTCTTGCTGCCTCCCCTTCGCTCCTCTTAGAAGCTTCCTGTGGGTCGTAATCACAGGAATGGTCTACTCCCTTCTCTGGAGCCTGGCTGTGACCTCAGAGCTGAAGGGAGCAGAGGGTGGGGATTGAAGGGCCCAGGAGGTAGGGGATGAACAGGGTTGGGGCGGCTCTCTGGGTGGAGCTGGAAAATGGGTACTCTCCCTCTGAAACGTGCCCAGTTGCCTCGGAGTATAGCTTGGCTGGCGCAAATCCCCTATAATGCCCTCTGGTAATTTTGGGGGGGGTGTTTCAAAAGGATAGGAGCAGCAGGACCCTAAGCAGGGCTGACCTCTCTGGCTTTTCAGAGTTTATAGCTAATGGAGAGAAATGATTTTGCTTCTTCCATCCTCTTATTTTCTTCCGGTAATCACAGGTCCCCAGGAGCATATGAGGCACCCCCATGCCAACTAGATAAATATTCTCCCTGCCACACAAACTCCCTGTGATGAGTTAGAAAGAAAATCATCCTCGGGGTGACACCTGGGCATCCGTGGGCACATGACCGCTTCAGCTCCATCCAGCCTCCCCTGGCCTTGCTGGCCCAGTAGGCAAACAAGACAACCATGTACCCTCGCCCTGAGGAATCACTTCCTCCCAGAGACCAGAAACAGATTCTCTTCTCCCGTCTGCAGAGTTCCTGGCTAAAGTGGTTTGGGAGCAGGGCACAGAGGAGGAGGCAGAAACAGCACAGTCAGAGACCCCCTCTGTGTGCGGGAGGTCACGGGGTAACAGGCCTGGCCCCTGCCGCAGAGCTCTTCTGAGGGCCGCCCACTGGGGATACTGTCCCACAACCCCAAGGCTGGGACTCAGGGGAAGGCAGTGCCAATGTAAAGTGAGACCTGTCAACCACTTAAGAGAACCCAACTGAGCAGTCCAGAAATTTGGGGCCCTCTAGCCCATGGGTGGCTCCCTCCAGTCAGAAAGCATTCTTACTCGGTTCTAGACCCTGGGTACCTACCCATCCACACAGGACCCTGCATGTAGTAGGTCTTCAAGAAATATTTGTGGAATGAATGAGTGTTGGATGAGATGACTGTCACGAGAGTGCCCTCCCAGACCTCTGTACCTCATGCCAAGGGCCCTCACTGCCCTGGGAATGGCTAACCCAGGGCAGCGCAGTTGGACGAAGCCAGGCAGCCTGGCCTCCTCCTGTCAAAGAATGAGAAGTCAGGTGTCCCATTCACTCAGCAGACTTCCACACACTACTTTCCCAAAGCTTCGGAAGCTCTCCTGAGATGACCGATTGGTCTCCTTTTCTGTGGAACCAGGACCACTGTGTGGTATCCCCAACCACAGGGGGATACCACTGTGTGGTATCCCCGAGCACTGGGGGACGCCATCTTCCCACTAAGTATCTATCCCGCCATCTTCAGCCTGAACCAGAGCCCGAGGCGGAGGCTCTTTAGCCGCCCCCTACCAGACCTGAGTCCCCAGAGCTTGACTGCCGCTTTCTGGCTGCAGCCAATTACGGGGAAATGGGTTCGTGCAGTTGGCATAGACCCAGGAAGCCCATGGTGCTAGCAAAGCCACATTTTTGTCAAGCTGTTGTCAAGGCACTGTGGATAATAGGCAATTTCATCAGAAATGAATTGAAAGGAACTGCCTCAGCCAGAACTCTCCCTTGCCAAAAGGGGCAAGGGAAGATCAGCTGCCAGCACTGGGAAGGGGCATCGATGTATATACCTTAGGACTGAATTCCTCCCAACAGCTGCTAGGATGAGAGGGAGAACCACATCCCATTCCCCATCCTGTAGGCTGGAGGCCAGACTCTGGGTGTGCATCCGGAGCGAAGAGGAGCTCCTCCATGCAGTCAGAGGAAATAACCACTGAGGGTCAGTCCTAGGCCCTGGAAAACTGGCCTGAATTCCAGGAGGGTCGCTTAGTTCCAGTGGCCTGAGCTGCTGGAAGCCACTGTGAGGAGAATTACGGAGGCCAGCCTTCTCACAGGGACAGAAGCTCTTGATTCACTTCAGTGCTTCTAGCAACTTCTCACCCAGGCCACCAAGCTCTTGGGTGCTTCCCACACTCCCAGTATTACTGAGGCACATTCTGGCACCCTCTCAGACATTTCCAGCTGTAGGTTCTGGACCCACCACTTAGGAAAGAGCCCCAGCCCTCCTATCTGTGATGTCTGTCTTTCCCTCTGGGTGGTGACCCCTCATTCTTATTTTCACGGCTTGGACTAAAAGGAATATGAGTCTGTACTATGCTGAGAGCCTTCTACGATGCAAAAAAGTTGATCCCTGCCCTTAAATATGCAAAAACAACTGTGTGATCACTTGCCATATGTCAGGCACTGTGCTAAGTACTTTACACGCATGATCTCATTTAATTTTCCTAGCAACCCTTTGAGAGAGAGAGAGCATGCAACTTTGATCTCAGGGTCGTGAGTTCAAGCCCCACAGTTGGCAAAGAGCTTACTTAAAAATAATAATAAATAATAAAATAATATAAAACAAATTATAAATATAAAATAATACAATAAAATAAAATTTATAAATATAAAATAAAATAATAATGATAATTTTATATATATATTTATATATATATATATATATAGTTTTTTTTTAAGCTAAAGTGAGAGAGACTATGATCATATTCATTTCTCAGGGGCACCGGTGTGGCTCAGTTGATTGGGTGTCTGCTTTTGGCTTGGGTCATGATCCCAGAGTCCTGGGATCGAGCCCCGCATCGGTCTCTCTGCTTGGCCGGGAGCCTGCTTTCCCGTCTCCTCCTCCCCCTACTTGTGCTCTCTCTCTCTCTCTCTCTCTCTCTCACTGTCAAGTAAATAAATAAAAATCTAAAAACAAAATATTCATTTCTCAGAGGAGAAAACTGAGGCCGAAAGAGGTTCAATCCCTAGCCCGAGGTCACACAGCCAGTAAGTGGTAAGCCAGCCAGGGTTCAAACCTACCCAGGCTTTCAATGGCTGCCCCCCAGGACTCAGCCCAGCCCCACCTTTGAGGCAGTTTCCCTAGAAACAGAGGCACAGGTGCAGCCACACTCATCAGAAGATGGCCCATCAGTGTTGCTCCTGCAGTGTTGCTGCCTCCAGGCAGCAAGTGGGTAACCGACAATTCACTGGCAACATTGGGGTGTGAAGTGCAGGATGCTGCAAGCCCACCCGCCCCCCACCTCTCTTCATCAGGCTGCCCCAGTGCCACATGCCCCTCGGAACCCTGGGGTGGAGTAGTATTTGTGCCTTCAAGTTTGTGGGTGGAACAGTGTGTCCAAAAGGCCACCATCAAAATTATGGAACACCACCCCCGCTCCGTGCTCCAAACCAGAGTCTGAGTCCACACTCCTTATGCATTTGCATTTTTCTCAAAGATTTGGGAGGAGGATATCATGTGAGTGATACATTAAATATTTTTTGTGGAAAAATACAGCAAGGAATGCACAAGTTGCATGCCTTGTAAAGAATACATATCATTTTGGGGCGCCGGGGTGGCTCAGTCGGTTAAGCTTCTGCCTTCGGCTCAGGTCATAATCTCGGGGTCCTGGGATCGATCCCCACATTGGGCTTCCTGCTCATCGTGGAGCCTGCTTCTCTTTCTCCCTCTGCCCCTCCCCACTGTTCATGCTCTCTCTCTTTCGCTCTCAAATAAATAAATAAGATCTTAAAAAAGAAAAAAGAATATGTACCATTTCAGACACTTGAGACTCATGTCTGATACTTCCAGCTTCATCCCCATGCCCACCTACCAAGTGTGCTAACCTCTACTACTAGACACACTTTGGTGGAAACACTGGGCACGCTCCAGGCCCATCAGGTGAGCTGATAGCTGGCATGGTAGGACATCAAGGACTGGCCTATGTCCGTGAATCTGGGCACACAGCAGAAGTCAGGCACTCTTTCAGGAATAAGACACCTGGCATGACACGGTGCCGGGAAAAAGTGGGGTCAGCCTCTCTCCCACCCTCCCTCCCAGCCCCTGCCTCCCATGTTGCCTATTACACACTGTAGCAGAGGGTCGGTCCCAAGAATAGACAGAGAGCCAGATTCCCTCCAAGCTGGAGAATTTTGCACCTGCAATGAGCAAGCGAAGCAGGGAGGCCGTGTGGGCTAAGTTGAGCGGTTCCCCAGAATAAGGGCTCCGTGCTATTTTCGGCACAGTCGCTGACTTGCTATATATGATGGGGGTAAAAGTCATTTTACCTCTTTGTGCCTCTTCTCTAAAACAAAGATGACTGGGTCTTCAGCCTCTCTTGGTGGCTCAGAGGGCTGAAAAGCAGCTATAAAAATCCCCTGTTCAGGCTGTTGGAGCTTAACAAGTGTAATGTCCCCCCTTTGCAACTGGTCCGGAAACTAAGCTTGCACCAAGAGCCTGCGACTAGAAACCCAGGGGCCTGTTTCTTTCAAATCCCTGTCATCCTCAGTCAAAGCCATCTGCCGGTCATTTCCCCTCAAAAGGGATATGCAGGACCCCTGGCCCCCTTGGGCCTTTCTTTTGACATTGGGCACCTCAGTGGAGAACACTTGTTCTGCGGTAGACACGTTCAGGCAGACCCGAGGCTCTTCTTGGCCTTTGGCCGGTGCCCTGGCTCATCTCCCTGACATCCTCCTGTCCTCTCTGCATTCTCCTCCTTGCTAGAAGCAGCTATAATTGAAGGAGGCTCGAACTTGTAATTTTTCATCAACGTTTAGGCTTAGCTCATAGGAGAGGGCTTTCAACCCCAAACCCTTAGCCAGTTTTCCAGAGGCAGCTGCAAGGTCTAGCCGCTATGCCCAGTGTTTAGTTCTGGGGGTGGAGGAGGTCCCACCGCCACCCTAGCCATGTGCCAACCTATGGTGTTCTTCAGAGGGCAGCAAGAGAAATGAATTTCAAAGACCTATGGGGGAGGGGGAGGGTTCAGCTCCCAGGATCATGGCAAAATGGCCTAGGAGGCCAAGGTGGTCTTGTTTCCCACCCCCTGGTGGCCCTCCCTACCCCTTTCTCATCAGGACATCCTGGGTCCTCACATGTTCCTCTGGCTTCTCATTGATCTACATGCTGACCACCCACTAGGCCTCGCCTCCCTTCTAAAAGACCTCTTCTTCTTCTTCCTCTCCCCCAGCAGAAACTGGTATTATGATCATATGTTCGGTTTTAAGCCATCTGGTTAACAAATAAAGCAATTTGTGTTGTGCCTTAAGGGCTTCCTGCAATGTTAGATATCGTCATATCCAATAGGGATGCGGTGAATCTGCTCTTTTAATTGGTAGGCATGCTGCGTGGCCTTGGTTGGTAACATGGCTGTTGGAAATCCCTTCTCTCATTATGGGATTTTGACCATGGGGAGTGGCCAAGCCACTGAGATAACACGTTCTCTTTGACTTTTCTAGAACCCTAATCACTTGGTACTTCAGCTTGCCCACTTGTAAACTCAGGAGCCCATCTGCTTCTCCCTGCCTCATCTACATTTGAGGCTAAATCTGCAGGATGGCCAAGCAGGTTTGCAGTTTCTTGGGAGTAGCTGTCATTCCTGCTTCCTAGTATCACTTATAGGCAAAACAGTGTTTGATGACAATGGCAGGACTCTTGGCCTTGACAGAGGAATCAGTAGGAAAAGTGTGAGCAAGGACAGACTTGTCCCTTTCCTAACTTGGCATGGCAGGGATATTCGTACAATGCCCCCCAGGGACCTGAAAAGAAATTCAAAAGAACCAAGTAGAAGGTGGACAGTCCCCCGCCCCCTGCCCCAAGCATTAGAAAGAAAAACTGATTTGGGGACACCTGGGTGGCTCAGTTGGTTAAGCGGCTGCCTTCGGCTCAGGTCATGATCCCAGCGTCCTGGGATCGAGTCCCACATCAGGCTCCTTGCTCGGCAGGGAGCCTGCTTCTCCCTCTGCCTCTGCCTGCCACTCTGTCTGCCTGTGTTTGCTCTCGCTCCTCTCTCTCTCTGACAAATAAATAAATAAAATCTTTAAAAAAAACCTGATTTGAATTGCAGGTTCTGCGGCCCCAAGCCCATGATGCTCGATGCTCAATTCTCGGTGCTCACTTGGCTCTGTAACAGAGCTGCAAGCAGGAGCCATACACCAGGAGCCAGGAGACTTTTGTTATACTCAAAGCTCTTCCAAGAACTAGCTGTGTGACCTTGGGCATTCACTTTCTCTTGCTGGGTATCAGGTTTCTCGCTAAGTAAAATGAGTAGGTTGAACTGGAGGGCCTATTAGCTTTTAAAAAGCACATTTTTCGACGTTCTTTGATTCAAGCATTTTTAAAACAAAGGCAAATACTTCCAGCATCACCCAAACACTCCCCAAATCAGTCATTAAACTGGGAGGACTCCAAAGCTCATAAAAGTCAAACACCAGAGCAAACCACAGACCCCACTTGTCCCTGCGGGTTTTTTTTTTTTTATCCAGTGCTAATCTGCCCAGGGGGTGCTGAAGTCTCCCATCTCTTAAATCTCTAGATGATTCTAGATTCCTGGGACATGGACCTTGTACAATCAAGCCCACAATCACAGGAAACCAACTTATGAGAACCCTAGGAGAGAATGCATCTGAAGGGTCCAGCCAGATCCTACTTAAGGCAAAACAGCAAACTTGGCTTTGTGAGATAAAGCTTCTGGAATGGGACTAGTTTTAAGATAGACTTTGTTCATAAAAGCCATGATTTACGTATATGTCCTTTGCTCTTTCAAAGGACTCCTACATGGAATCTTTTAGAAAAAGCCCCAAATACTCACCTCCTCACCTATCTCCCCCACTCCAGGGGTCCATGCTAGGGGCTATGGGAGAACATGGTCTCTGCCCTCGAAGAGCTTGCATGCTGCCTGAAGACACAGAACATGAGACGAGGAGTTCAGGACCCAACGGAAGGGCCAGCTGCTGACAGCTGGTGAGCTCAGGGAGGTGACAGCACATGGGGAACTCTCTCCAGATGTGATGCACTTTGCTGCGGCCTCTGAAAGCCCTCAGCTGTGCTTACATGCAAGATGCCCACCTGCCATCACCGAACAATATGAACCATGAGGACAGGTCATGCTAGCCTACAGGGGAAAAGAAACAGAACAGAGAAGACAGAAATGGTTGCAGGATTTCTTTCCCCTCGGTGGGTGCCCATGGTTCTTGGTCATGCAGCTTCCAAGAATGTAGAGGTAGACCAGATGAAGGGTGGTGGGCAGCAAAGCAAAGTTTACTGAGCGATGGTATAAAGTTCTGGAAGAGGGAGGGGACCCGAGAGGGTTGCTACAGGAGTTTCTGAGTCTACGGGATTTTTTGGGCTTGTTGGCGGGCTGTTTTAATTCAACTAATCCTCCATGCACCCGTCAGCGAATCAGGCTTTTGTCATCTACCTATCACCCGGGAAAGAGTGGAGGGCTCCTTCCAAAGGGGTGTAAAATCCTTTTAAGGGTGGTTTCCTCTTAGGGAAAGAACCCTTGTCCCTGCAGGCCATTCTTCCCACTATTCCTCATCTAATTCCTCACATTCCTTCCCACTAATTCCTCATCATTAAAATGAGAAAACCTCTTGAGAGGGAGGGAGCCCTTCCAAGGAAGAGGGTGTTTACAAAATTCTCCCAGTCCACGGTCCCAAGATCAGTTATCTGGAGAGATAGATGATCCACAGTGTTCACAGAATTCTCGAAGGCGGCCGTGACCTCCAAAACATTGAGACTCACAAATCGCATTCTTCCCGACCCTCTTGTTAAACCCTCTAACTAGTGGCCCAGTTGGGGACATGACTAACTTACCTTTCCAACCTGGGTCACCTGCCTCCAATCTCTATTATCCATCCTCTACAGATAAATTTGCCCAAAGCACAATTATGATTATGTCCTTCCCTTTCTCCAGAACAATGACTTCCCATCACTTGCAGAATAACTTCTCAACATAGTTAGTACCTGCTACTCCAGCCAAAGTAGACTACTTCTCTTTCCTTAAAACCCTTCTCTACTCCCTCTTAAAAACCCCTCTACTACCTTTGCTTCAAGCCCAGGGAGACCCACCTCCTCCCAGTCATTGCCTGGTCAAACCCTACTCATTCTTCAGCCTAACTCATGTACTTCGACCTCCAAAAATACCTCCCAGGATGTGCAGCTCAGAGGTGACACCTCTTACCACTGAGTCTGCATATCGCTTTGTTTGGATCTTGTGGCTGATGTCTAGTTATACCCCCAAAATCAAGTTTCCATTCCTGCCTGGGCACAGGGCCACCTCCCAAGGTGTTTCCTAGTTTTGCTTGCGGCTAGGTGTGACTTGCAACTAAGCTCTTGCCATGTGACAGAGCTCTTGCCAAAGGGATATGACGGAAAGTGAGATGAACAAATTCTACCTGACTCGCTTCCGAGGAGGGCCCTTTGCTGGACCTCTTTCTTCCTTCCCATGAGCTAGAATTGTGGAGGCACTCATGTCCTTGCATGGAGCAGAACTGTCCCACTGGCCTAGGCTGGCCAGCATGTGATGTCAGAGAGAAATCATCCGTCTTACTTGAGCTGCTGTGTTTGAGGGGCTCGTCTATACTAATGTATTAAATCATTCTATGGCTTATAAGTGTCTCATTTTCTCTACTGAGAAGCCAACACCTTATTGGTCTCCCTGCTTTCTGTTATGACCCCTACACTCTATTCTCAGCTGAGATGATCTTTTTTTTAATACTTTTTATTTATTTATTTGAGATGGGAGAGAGCATGAGCAGGGGGGAGGGGCAGAGGGAGAGGGAGAAGCAGGCTTCCCGCTGAGCAAGGAGCCCGCTAGGGGCTCGATCCCAAGACCCTGACATCGTGACCTGAGCCGAAGGCAGACACTTAAACAACCCAGCTGCCCAGGCGCCGTTGAGATGATCCTTTTAAAGGTGAAGTCAGATCATGTCATGCTTTGCTTAAAACAACAAGAACAACAACAAAACCCACTTGACTGGGTAAAAGCAGAAATCCTTCAAATGGCCCACAATGTCTTACAAGGTCCATGGTCTGCAGCCTCCCACCAATTCCTCTTACCTCACTGACCTTATTTTCCTTATTTTCTCTTACAGGTATGCTCCACCCCCACTGCCCCAACACTCACTCCACACCAGACACACCGACCATTGTACCATTCTGCAAACAAGTTAGACACTCTCCTGCCTTGGGGTTCTCGCACCTGCTGTTCCCTCTGCTTGTCCCACATAGGAACATGGCTCCTTCCTTTATCTCCTTTAGGTCTTTGTTCAAATGTTCCTTCCCAGGTTGGCTTTCTCTGACTACCCCACTTAAAACTCCCTCTCCCCTACTACCATCCTGGCACATTATCCCGCTTCCTTGCCTCATTTTCCTCTACAGTACTTACCACCATTTGACATATTATATATCGTCTTTATTTACACATTTCTTGTTTGAGAACATAACCGCATGAGAGCAGGGGTTTTGAACTGTTTACTATCATATTCTCAGTGCCCGGAACAGGTAATTAAAAGTATTCAATAAATGTTTTTTGAATGAATGAATCCCTTGGGTGCAAATACTTTCTGCCTAGCATGCTGCCTTTTTTAAAAAGATTTATTTATTTATTTTTGAGAGACAGAGAGTGAGTGGGGGGAGGGCCAGAGGGAGAGAATCTTTAAGCAGACTCCCTGCTTAATGCAGAGTCCAACTGGGGGCTGGATCCCAGGGCCCACGAGATCATGACCTGAGGCAAAACCAAGAGTCGGACGCTTAACTAACTGAGCCACCCAGGCACTCCCACACTTCCTTGTATGCAATAAAGCACTCAGTAAATATTTGAGGAATCAGCTATGATGGAACACTACTAACATTCTGCCTTATTATCTGCTGCCTTCTCCAAGTACCCCTCGACACCTGGGCCTACATTAAATTTCCGCACTCATAAAAGTATAACAAGAGGTCAGAAGGAGAGGTCCTCCATGGACACTGCTGAACATGGCAATGAGAGAAACACAGGATGCTGCTTTGAGTATTTTCTGCCTTTGCCACTTGGACAAATCCCTTCCCATCTCTGGGACTTAGTTTCACCATATGTAAGATAAAGCTAGGAGACTAGATGATTTCTGAAGTCCCTTCTATTTTTACAGCTTGTAGTTATGGTGCTCATGACTAAAATTGTATGATTCTAAAATTGTATGATTTTTCTCTTCTAACCTGTGCTTTGAATATGCTGAATGAAAATGTGGTGTAAGGATGAAGGCTCTCTTTGATTCCATTAGCACATGTATCATTATAAAAATAATAAAATATGGTGTAAAAGTCCACATTAGCAACATGCAGATATGACGCTGAGGCTCACATGAGGCAGAAGACCAAAAACTAGGTTTTCTGATTCCTTCCGGGCTCCTTATTTCAAGTCCCATACATATATACATATATTTTCTCTCCTTTCCAAGGGTTAGCTAAATTAGACCTTTATCGCCAGGGTATTTTGGAAAATCCACACCCCTTCACTTGTTTGAACACACTTGGTCCCATCGCCCAAAACAAAACACAACTTTCTCTAGCCATGGCTCTGGATGATGGAGGTGACGTGCGTTCAGCCACTTTCCAAACCTTGAGACTTGTCTCCCAGGCAAAGGCAAAACAGCATAGTTGCAAAGGGCAAACACGCCCGTTGGATGCACCTGTGCCACGGGTGTCTCTCGGTGCTGGCGACGTGTTTTATATCACCCCCGCCCTTATAAAGAGATAAAAATCACGTTCAGAAACAGGCAAACTTCTGCTCAGAAATCTCCCCTTCATTCTGACAAACTGGCTGCCATCCCGATCAACAGATTTTCTTAAACGGAACTGCAAACCAGAGCCAGACTTACTCTCTGCTGCCAAAGGGGATAAATAAGCGTGCCTGAATTCCCGCTTGCGAGCAAGAGCTGGCACGACGCGTCACCAACATCCCTCCACCCCCCAATCAAGCATGGTTCAGTTTAGCGCTCGGGAGCCAGCGCTCCCCTACAGCCTAGCTGCAGGGGGCGGGGCCGTGCCTTAGCCTCGCCCTTTTCATGGCCTCCAGCCAACTGGAGGCAGGCAGAGCTGCTGCGAGAAACCCGCCCCTCGCTCCCGCTCAGCTAATCGGGGCGGCGGGGTGGGGACCTCCCCGCTGACCCCGCCTCCCCGGCGCTTGGCAATTTAGAGCCGCGCGCCGGGCGGGAATGTAAGATGGCGGAGTAGCAACGCGAAGCGGTTAGCACTGAGTCTCTTGGCCGACTTCGGGTCCCGTCTCGGCAGCAGCAGTGATCGCTGAGCGGAGAGTGCCTAGGGTAGTGAGCCAAGATGCCGAATATTAAAATCTTCAGCGGCAGCTCCCACCAGGACTTATCCCAGAAAATTGCTGACCGCCTGGGCCTGGAACTAGGCAAGGTGGTGACTAAGAAATTCAGTAATCAAGAGACCTGGTAAGGGCGAAGTTGGGACCCCGACCGGCCTCACCTGCCGGGGCGGCGGGGTTGACGCTGGGGGGACAGAGGGTAGGGGGAATGGGGCCGCCGCGGGAGTTCTGTGCGACCCGGGTTGGGGGCTGGGGTAGGGGAAGGGGCAGCTCCGTGGCAAGCGTGCCCCGCGGGTTGTTTCCGTTATGTTACCTCTCGCGGGAGGGTCACGTTCATTCTCACCGTGCGGTGGGGTGGAGTCAAGATGGAGCGTGAGGCAAAGCTGCTGGGTTTGAAGGCAAGGGCTGGAGGACCCAAGGTGGGGACAGCCGCTGCCTAGAGCGACGGAAAGGGAAAGACGCTTAGCCTCAGCCAAGGGGACACGTGGCTTTGTCGCTTCGTTGTTGAGCCATCCAGACAGGACTGGGTTCACTTTAACTCTTGGACCAGCTTTCTTGGGAGAACCTTACTGCGTACTGAGCCCTCCCGGTGCTTCTCTTAGAGTCTACGAAGCAGCTTTTCAATTCGAAATGGTGTCGGTCGGGTTTTGTACTGAGGGAAATTGACATTATGTACCGAGGGCGCCAAAATTATTACTAAGGACTTCCGCTGGATTGGCAGGCGTTGGCTTTTCACATCTTTAGCATCACATCTTGAGAAGCGGAGTTCTGTTGAAGTTAAATCTAGCTGCTCAGTTAAAGTGGTGCATCAACTCTGCATCCTGATTGCCAGCATCTCAGCTTGAGCCATCCAGAAAATGTTAGGTAGGGAACCTTAGTTCTGGAATCCTTGACCTTCCCCAGTGCAGCTACTGGTACAGATGGTACATACAGAAACCTATTTTTCAGTTAGCAGACTCTATCCTGAACTTGTCCACTTCCCTTGGCCCCCGTAGAGAATTTAGGAAACAGTTTTATTATCCCTGAGTGTTAAGATAATGGAGGAGAGATAATGGAGTGGAAGACCGGAATTGCATAGTGCATTGCAGCTTGAATTTTTTTCATTGCCTTGCTAATTAAACTTGCTCCCTCCCCCCACTTTCAACTTCCTCCTGCACCTTGGGGGCCATCTTAGAGATAAACTTAATTACCTGATCCTTCCACCAGAATGTAGAATCTTCTGGTTCTGATATTCATACTTTGTGTTTCTTTGCCCTGTTGATCAAATCAGGACAGTGCCCACAGCCTCACGGTGCGCAGTCATCTGTTAAGGGAAAGTTTACTCCAAACCCAAGGATCAGTTAAATTAGTTAAGGTTGCTTGCAACATTTATTCCTAGATGCCTTTCCTTTTTGCTTTCTTTAAACTTACTACCCTAATGTAACTCCCTTATCCTTCCTAGACCTGCTGATAAAAGCATTCATGTGTAGTGGACAGCTTCCTTCTGGATACTTACTGTGCCGCTGGTTGTGATGCAGATGATAGTGCAAACACTGACACAGTCTGTAACCAGGCAATAGCTTAGTCAGAAGAGGCTGGCCAAGCTGCTGTCTTTGGCTGTGACCACACCATTATGACACCATAATAAGAAGACATTACAGGATCAGACTTTGCCAGTGGCAGTATAGGTAGGGGCCAAGAATGATTTTCATTTAGAGGGGTTTTTCTGGCCCCCTTAACTCTGGTTGTTAAATTCTTTTCCTACCCTTCTAGGAAAAATACAAAGACTTTATTTTTCTTTGTGTTAACCCTTCACCCTCTACCTAATGCAATATCCTAGAACCTGAAGCTGTACTGGGAGACAGGGAGGGTGAGAACAGTTTAGTGTTCTGACTCATCTGAATTCATCAGCAATCCCAATCTACTTCGGCGATCAGGCTGGTTTCATTTTTAAACAGCTGAACAATAGCATGCTTGAAAATCCTGGCTAAGATTAAGCCCAGCATGGAAAATTGCTGACTGGTTTGGTTTCCCTGTTTCAGGCTTAATCATTAGCTTTTTGGTTCCTTAGATGGTCTAAAATCTTCATTGAACATAATGGACTATGTTACCTCTGGAGCTTCCCCCTCTTCATGCCCCCCCACCTTTGGCTCTTCTGCATGACTCCTGGGCTCTAAAGGACATGGACAGAGCAGCTCAGTGGGTACTCTGGGTCATCAGAGAGGGAAACTGCAGAGCCCAGCCTCAAATGAGCCAGTTTTGCTATCTGTACAATTTGGCAGAATCTCAGGGGTTGGTGCTCTTTTGAGCAGAGTGGCTTTTCTCGAGTCAAGATCATCCATTGCTATCCAGTTATATAGGAAACATGCATACATACATACATACATGTAGGTGGGTGTCTCACACACACACAGGTAGATAGGAGCGATTAGAAGTTCATGCTCTGGAATCAGAGAACCGGCATTTGAAATCTTTGCTTTTCTTTGCCCCAGTAATGTCATCTGTAAAGTAATATCTATCCATGGAATTATTGTGAAGATTAAATGAGATAGGAGTAAAGGAAAACACTGTCCCACACAATAAATGCACGGTGAATGTTGATAAGAAGTGGAAGTGATTATATGCAGAAAATGTGGAAAATACAGAAGAGGACAAGGGGAAAAAATACATCCCAAATAATCCTAGCACCCACGATCACCTGTTCACATTTTCATATATGACCTTCCAGATGTTTGTGTGTGTTTAAGTACTTTTTCAAAAATGTAAGATATTTGGGGCACCTGGGTAGCTCAGTCATTTAACCATCTGACTCTTGGTTTTCAGCTAAGGTCATGATCTCACGGTTGCATGATCAAGCCCTGCACTGGGCTTTGTGGTCAGTGTGGAGTCTGCTTCAGATTTTCTTTCCTTCTCACTCATTCTCTCTCTCAAATAAATAATGAAATCTCTAAAAAAAATTTGAGGTGTTCTAACTTTCATCATGTAGCAGTATTTTTTGAATAATTTATCCCCTTAATATTTAGTCCACATGGTTTAAAATAGCTGTAGAGTCTTGTCTTATGGTTTTATCATTATTTTAGATAACCAAGTCCCTGCTAGTAGTTATTTCCCATTTTTTATTAATGCTTTTATATGAAAACCTTTGAACATAAATCTTTGTCCATTTCTTTTTTTTTTTTTTTTAAGATTTTACTAATTTATTTGACCGAGAGAGAGAGATCTCAAGTAGGCAGAGTGAGAGGGGGGAAGCAGGCTCCTCACTGAGCAGAGAGCCGGATGCGGGAGTTGATCCTAGGACCCTGAGATCATGACCTCAGCTGAAGGCAGAGGCTTAACCCATTGAGCCACCCAGGCACCCAGGCTTTATCCATTTTAATCCCCTCAACCCTGCTGAGAAGTTACTATCCCCATTTTATGAATGAAAGAACTAAGATTCAGAGGTTAAGTAATTTGCCCAACTCTAGGTATTACTGTTTAAATTTTTTTTTAAGATTTTTATTTATTTATTTGACAGAGAGAGAGAGAGAGATCACAAGTAGGCAGAGAGGCAGGCAGAGGGGGAGGGGGAAGCAGGCTCCCCACCGAGCAGAGAGCCCTATGTGGGGCTCAATCCCAGGACCCTGGGATCATGACCTGAGCCGAAGGCAGAGGCTTAACCCACTGAGCCACCCAGGAGCCCCTACTGTTTAAATTTTTGCTGATAAATTATCTCATCTGGCTTTTAAAATTTTAGTATATTCCAAAGTTTTGTTTGTTTGTTTGTTTGTTTTTTACTCTCTTCAATAGTGATAAGGACCTTTGGTTTATTTCGTTACTTTGGATAGGCTGAGAGGGGGAAGACTAACTTCGGTTGCCTAGGATTTTCCTAAGAACCATATCCCCTGGTTAGTTAATCCCTTGCATTTTGCACATGCCAGTGTCTCCATCTGAATTCTTGAGATTTTCTTTTTTTTTAAGATTTTATTTATTTTAACAAACAGAGATCACAAGCAGGCAGAGAGGAGAAAGCAGGCTCTCCTCGGAGCAGAGAGCCCGATGTGGGGCTCGATCCCAGGACCCTGGGATCATGACCTGAGCCGAAGGCAGAGGCCCTAACCCACTGAGCCACCCAGGTGCCCCTGAATTCTTGAGATTTTCTTAAGACTACTACTTGCTTTCTAGATTTCAGTTGATTTCCTTCTGTGTAGCCTTCCGTACTAGTTGGATGCATTTATGCCTGATGCTAAAGGAAAAGTAAAGGAAAAGCTAGTTTTCTCATTGGATGGACATAGCCAGTCTGGACACACTAGGAGATTGGGAGAACGATTGGCCCAAAGCCACTTGGAAAACACGCCATTAGCTAGAGGGAGAGAACATGGGGTGTTACCCTTTAAATTGCTAAACCAGGTTTTTCCACCTGATAGAGTATATTAAGAGCAAACAGGTTTTAGGCACAGCTGTTCTATCATCAGTCACTGCCTAATTTATCATCTCTTTGACTTAGAGGAAGCCATAAGAAAAATACTAAGATTTTTTTGAGGATTCCTTGAACTGTTTCTTGACCGAGCTGTATAATCTGAGTGTAGGTTGCAGGCTTTTTAGGCTTTATGAAAATGTGCACTACAGTACTACTGGAGGGAGGGATTGATCTTAATTTAGGGAGATCAGTTATGCACAGTAAAATAAGGCAATGTCCTACTTTACTTGCACCACTTCATTTTGATTTATTTATTTCTTTGAGAGCAGGCTCACAAGAGTGCATGAGTGGGGAGAGGGAGAGAATTCTTCTAGCAGATTCCCCACAGAGTGTGGAGCCCAGGGCTCCATCTCACAACCCATGAGATCATGACTTGAGCCGAAACAAAGAGTGGGAAGCTCAACCGACTGAGCCAGCGAGGCGCCCCTGCACCACTTTATTTTGAATATTGTTTAATAAAGAAAATTTCCAAGTTACTAGATACATGCCTGGTCATAACACCTGTCTGTGCTTGAGGGTAAGTTTTAGTCCTGAATTTGGCTTTGGGAAATGGCTGAATGGCTGAACAGCTGGGTGATACAATAACACAGAAATGTTCCCAGCGATTGTGCAGGGTAGTGAGCTGGTGCTTTTATAAAAATTATTTTTCAAACCTCTGATGTTAGAATATAATTTCTAAAAGAATCACCTCTACCAAAGTATTATATTCAGCAAATGGTCCTGATGTGTAAGTTGGCAGTGATCATTTAATTTTACAATTCATACCTTATCTGCTTCCAAAAAATGATATGAAGCGTGTTTCATGATGTGTCACATGTCACGTGTGTCACACGTACAAAAGTTTCACTAAATAGATGCATTAGAAGCCTTCTAGAACAAAGGACTATCATAATCATGCCAAGAATTTGGCATAAAGTGATTGCTGAAGTTCAGTGTTAATTTAACTGTATCCCTTGGCTTCCTGGCAGCCAAAGGGATAAAGACATATGCAGTGGATCATGTAGTTTTTATTTTCATAAGATACTTTAGACACCACCAAGCACAAAATTTTAGGAATTTTATGGATGGGATCCTTAAATAACGATATTGAGTAACACAAGGAACAATGTAAGCAATTTTGTGGGTATTTTTAAAAAAGATGTATTTACTTATTCCAGAGAGAGAGAGAGAGTGCCTAGAGAGCCAGTGGGGGTGGGGGAGAAGAGGTGGTAGGGGGAGAGAGAATCTTGAGCAGACTCCCTGCTTAGCATGGAGCCCAGCACGGGGTTCAATCCCAGAGCCCCAAGATCCGCGACCAGAGCTGAAGTCAAGCGTCGGAGGCTTAACGAACTGAGCCACCCAGGCGCTCCTTTTAGGTATTTTTAATATTGACCCCGGTAACTGAGGCATTTTTGAAGAGAGACGGCATCATGGTCTTCGGATATTGCTTTCTGGCCTTACTTGAAAATAAGAAACCTTTGAAATAGAGACTTAGCCCTTCTCTTAATGCTCTCTTGGACCAGTTGTTAAACTGCTATTCCCCTAGCTTCTCATCAAACAACCTGGATCTGGTTGAGTGAATGTCTGGACCACGGATGATATTCTGTGTTCTTGACTGAAATAAGAGCCATAGGCCTCCCATATCAGTTGTAGAGACTACCATTGACTTTATTGGAAATCACTGTGCCTGACTTTGGTTCTACTCCTGGGAAATGAAGATCTTAGTCAATGGGGTGATGTGGTGTGGGGCTCTCACCATAAGAATTTTGAGTTTTGAAGTTGCTCAGATATTTGAAGTACCGGGTCAAGACCCCGGAATTGTGCACCATAAAATGTAGAAGGAGCTCTTGTAGCCTGGAACTTCTCACAGGGTGGGCAGTGTGAGTAAAGGAGATGTGAGAAGTCTCTTTAAACACCACTGCCTGTTACAGGAGACCAGCACATGGTCTCCTCCGGGAGGTGTTATTCAGCCTTGTCTGCTTGTGGTTTGTAATTTTTTTAATACTCTTTTTTTATTTATCCCAGCATATCTCAAAATAGGGTAGTTTTAACACTTAATTGACATTAAAATTGAGATACGTTTTTCCTTTTTATTTATACCATCCTTACAGTAGAGTGTGTATTTTATGCTTCTAGCACATTTCAGTTCAGTTCCTCACACTAGTCACATTTCAAGTGCTTGGTAACCACACAAGTCCAGTGCCTCCCAGACTGAACGGTGCCATTCTAGGACCTACACTTTGGAAACGTGGAAGTTGCTCTCCCAGAAAGCCCTTCCTGGCTCTCTCCTCCTTGTCCATTTGAATTTTTGAAGAGTGTCTTCAGAAAGCAGTTTTGGCATTGGCATAGTTAACATTACCGACAGAGTCTATTGCTTTTTAAGGCTGATCCTGGTGATTAATAGATGGCAGTTCATAGGGCATCTGGGTTGGTCAGTCGGTGAAGCGTCTGCCTTCGGCTCAGGTCATGATCTTGGGTCCAGGGATCCAGTCCCACATGGGGCTCCCTGCTCAGTGGGGAGTCTTGCTTCTCCCTCTGCTCCTCCCGCCGACTCGTTCTCTCTTTCTGTCTCTCTCAAATAAATAAGATCTTTAAAAAAAAAAAAAACTAGCAGTCGGTTAAGCTAAACCAGGGTCCACAAAATTGCCATATTGTTCATTAGGTTGCCTCTTGTATCAAGATTGCAGGATCCTGCCATAAAATTCTTCGTAACTCTCCCCGCTCTGGTGGCCCCAACAGGTTGTGGTTCTACCCAAAACAAAATCTCTGCCAGCTGGGTATCTATCTGTGGAAAGGGTATGAGCAGATTTATCAAAATCCTAAAGAAACAGGTTGGACCCACTTGCCTCTAGTGTGAAGTGAGTTACTTTGTGAGGGATGATGGAAGCCAGGCTTCTGAATCTTCTCAGTAGCGCACCTGCAGAAGGTTTGCATTCTGACTCAAGTGAGTGGCTCTCAAGGGGCAGCCTAATCCTGGGGGGTGCTTACTAATTCACTGTGTCCAGAAGAGCACAACAGATCTGGTCCCTGCCTTCACGGAGCTTGCAGTCCAAGGGAACAGACGACCATTAACAAGTGGGTAAAAAATAAAGCAGTAACAAGTCATGATAAGTAGTAGGTTGTGAAGGTAGTAATTGGGGAGGGTCACTTTGTTAGGGAACATTTCAAACAAACAGAAGCAGAATAGTATAATGGTCTCCTCCAGTGTACACATCACCTACCCAGAGCAGCAGTTATCAATTACTGGCTTTAATCTTGTTTCATCTATCAATCTCCCCTTCCACACACCTCCCCACAATTATTTTGAAACAAACATGGATGTTCTATCCTATCACCCATATGTTTTTCAGTAACCACAATACCATTTTCTTGCCTAAAAAAATTAACAGCACTAGGGGCGCCTGGGTGGCTCAGTGGGTTAAGCCTCTGCCTTCGGCTCAGGTCATAATCTCAGGGTCCTGGGATTGAGCCCCGCATCAGGCTCTCTGCTCGGCAGGGAGCCTGCTTCCCCCTCTCTCTCTGCCTGCCTCTCTGCCTACTTGTGACCTCTCTCTGCCAAATAAATAAAATCCTTTAAAAAAAATTAACAGCACTAGGGTTCCAAATTTCCCTGTTTTGTAAATGGGGGGGGGCTTGTTTTCTTGAATCGGCATGCAAATGAAGCTCATATAGCACAATCGGTTGATTTTATTTTTTAAGATTTTTTATTTATTCATTTGAGAGAGCAAGTAAGAGCACAAGCAGTGGGAAGGAGGGAGAAACAGACTCCCCACTGAGCAGGGAGCCAGACAATGCTCGGTGCAATCCCAGGACCCTTGGATCATGACCTGAGCTGAAGGCAGAGGCTTAACCAACTGAGCCACCCAGGCACCCGGTTGATTTTTTTTTTTAAGTCACTTTTAATCTTTTGGTCCTCAGGGAGGTCACTTTTTTTTTTAATTAAGATAGTCAGAGGAGACACTTTGATTGAAGACCTGAGAAATAAATGAGCTGCTCACAGAAAGACCATTCCAGGTAGTGGGATGAAGTGCAGGGCACTGACGTGAGGAGGGATGGATGCAGGGAACTTAGAGGAAGACAGACCATGTGACTGCCGCATAGTAAACTAGGGAGAAGATATTTGGAGAAGAGCTATTTATCAAATCAAAAAACTGAGTTTTCCAGATTCCCTTACCATATTAACATAGTTTCTCAGAACATAATCCAACTGGACGAGACTCTTAAGACTTCATACAGAAATGCCTTGTTTCTAGTCACACTTTTATGACCTCGACATTCATGGAGGACCACAGTGATGGTTCACCTAAGTCCACACAAAGTGGCGTAATGCCCTTTGTTGTTAAAACCAAATTTCACAGCAGTCGTAGATTCACATGTAATTATAGGAGATGATACTGAGAAATCCTGTGTACCCATTTCCCAGTTTTCCCAAGTCTCCCAACCAGAGTTCTTCCAAACTATAGTTTTTTGGCAAAACTGTAGTGTTAATGCGAGAGGCATGATACTGCCCTTGAGGCAGTCAAGATACAAAACCATCCTGTCACCGCAAGACTCCTTCCTGTTGTAACCACACCCACACTTCTCCCTCTGTGTAGTTTCCTTAGCTTGCTTTTGTCTGCCTTGGGTATCTCGCTGATACTGGCCTCTTAAAATGTAAAATCCGTTGGAAATATTCCTGCCTCATCTGTGTCCTGGAAAAGATGGTGCACAATTTGTGTTCATTCTTCAAATGTTTGGTAGAGCTCTCCAGTGAAGCTGTTTTCTGGTTAGTCTTGCTAGAGGTTTATCTTTTTTTTTTTGTTTTTTCAAAATTTTTTGAAGTTTATTTAACTAATTTCTATACCCAACATGGGACTCAAATCCACGACTCCAAGATCAAGAGCCACTGAGCCAGCCAGGTGCCCCGAGGCTTACCGGTTTTTTAATTCCCCTTCCCCCAAGAGCCAGCTTTGTGTTTCATTGGTTTCTCGCTATTGTTTTCCTGTTTTCAGTTTCACTGACTTCGCTCCTACGGTTATTTTCTTCTGCTTACTTTGGGTTTATTTTGCCCATTTTCTACTTTATCGGTATAGGAACTAAGATTATTGATACTGATTTTTTTTTGCTTTTTTTAAAGGTTATTTATTTATTTGAGCTAGGGAGTCATGAGCAAGAGGGAGAGGGAGAAGCAGACTCCCTGCTGAGCAGGGAGCCCCAGGTGGGGCTTGATCCCAGGACCCTGAGCCATGACCTGAGCCAAAAGCAGACACTTACCTGACTGAGTCACCCAGACGTGCCTTATTGATATTGATTATTGAGAAAATAATGCACTTTTAATGTGAGGATCCCTAGTATAAAATACTTCTTGAATTCAGTGCTTGAAGGTTTATCTCCAGATACTCCAGACCAATGTGTTTTCCTCTTTGTTCTGGCTACCAGGAATCTCAGCCTCCCTGTTCTCATTGATTTCTGGCTTGATTTTTACCATTAGCGCTTATTTTTCTTGCTTTGTAATATAAACTAATCCCATTCTTTTTAAAATCAACCATCGCTTGGATTGGAAAGGAATAAATATTAAATAATTATCTTCTGTATCAGCTGCTTCTGGCAATGGAATTACCTCCCGTTGAAGTTTTGCTCTTGATCGCTAGAAGTCATCAGCTCTCTGGCCTAGTCCTGATTGATACACACTACATACTGTACACACATATCCGCAAATAACCCCCGCCGCCCTTGCAGGTTTAATTCGGGAAGTGGTGTTGCTGTGAGGTGTCACGGAGGTTATGATTTTTTAATCCTAAGTTATTCTTGGTAAGGATCCAAGCGTGGCTGTTAAAACTTTCTTTTTATGGTAAAGTATAGCCCTACTCCATAATTCCTGTGGAATGTTTTTTAAACAAGACTTACTAATTGGACAGAATATAGTTAGCATAAAATGGAGGCAAGGGCCACATCTGTTTTGTTCTCCACGTGTCTCTGGCACTTAGCACAGTGACTGGCATATGAACATGGACTATTTGTTGAGTGAAGTGCCAGTGTGGTAGATGTATTGGCTTCCATAGAAGGCATCATTATGGAACAGTAGTGACTCACTCCTTACGTGATCCTTCTGCTTTTGTTCTGGGTGGATTGTGACAGTCACAGATTTTGTATCAAATTTGCATTCACATGTCCTGTTCCTCTGTATAATGAGATACAGGCAGCTCACTGAAATTACGTTCCAAGTACTTGTGAGTGCTTTAACCAGTCTTCCTGCCACGTCACATGTAAAAGTAGCTATTTGTATGGCATACTGGAGTAAACTGAGGCAGTAGACTGTTTCCAGTACAGGGGCTCCTCCAGGGGCTCTCCCAAAGTGAGGGGACTCGTGTCCACATGACCCCCACTGGGCTGTAACTCATGAACAGCACAGTAGTAGGGAAGGTGTACTTTTTAGACCTTGTTGTCCACAGAAGTGTATTATAGTGCTTTAAAATCTCTTGTTTTTTTGTGGCCCCTGGGTGGCTCAGTGGTAAAGCCTCTGCCTTTGGCTCCGGTCATGATGCTGGAGTCTGGAATCAAGTCCCACATCAGGCTCCCCGCTATGCAGAGAGTCAGCTTCTCCCTCTCACCCTCCCCCGCCATGCTCTCTCTCTCTCACTCTCTTGCTCTCGAATAAATAAATAAAATCTTTAAAAAAATTTTTTAAATAAAATATCTTCCTTGTTTTTGCTTTCCTTCCTTTCTCGTTGTAGTGTGGAGATTGGAGAAAGCGTACGTGGAGAGGATGTCTACATTGTTCAGAGTGGTTGTGGCGAAATCAATGACAATCTAATGGAGCTTTTGATCATGATTAATGCCTGCAAGATTGCCTCAGCCAGCCGGGTTACTGCAGTCATCCCATGCTTCCCTTATGCCCGACAGGATAAAAAGGATAAGGTGGGAGCAGAATCTCCTTTAAGAAAAAAAAAACTTTTTTTTTTTTTAATCATAAGAAGCACTTGCCCAAAGTCACAAAAACTCCTTAATCCTCAGACCCATATGTAGAAGGTGTATTATTTTTTTTTATCACATTCTCATAGCTATCACCCAGTGTTCAGAAACAATTGACGTGGGGTTGGTTTATATAAATCACACATTCGTAGTCTGTATTTGTTCCGCCTGTTCATATGCGACTTTCAGTTAGCTCACTGTGACTTTTTAATTACGTCAGTAGGACTAAGCACCAGCTACTGTGGAGGAGAATTATTTTTTAAACTCTAGTAGCTCCTCTGGGACCCTCTTGGGGTTCTAGCTGTGACCTCTTCATCAAACTTGGAAGTCGGTTACACGAATGCTTAGTCTCATTACACACATACACATCTCACCTCATTTGTCTGCTGTATTAGAGGCCAAGGTAATACACATAAAACTTTGCAGGACTGTTGTAATAATCGGTGCTTAGATTTTGCATACAATGTCTGGTAGAAGGCCAGATATTTTTATTCTGAGAGAGTATAGTCCTCCCACAGAGTAAAGCGCAAGGCCTTTGCTCTTTTATAGTGCAGCAGGTGTACTTGCCTGTTTTTTTTCTTAAGTCTGCCTGGTTTAAATAATTGAGCATTGCAACACTCGATAGGCTGAAACTATGCACATTGAGTTAAGAAAACAAAAGGTAGAAAGGTATTTTTCTTTTCGGAAAGCCTATCCTGATTTGGAAAAGTGATACTCCGCTTACTATTCAGGCTAGACTGTGATCTACTCATGAAATCAGTGGCCATGGCACTTTCTATGAATTTCCTGGCAGCACAGTGCCTTGAACCTAGTAAATGCACATTAAAGGGATACTTCTCCAGCAAATGAATTGTTTCTCAAAAAGGCTTTTTTGGTTTTTTTGTTCTTCTTTCCTCCGCCTCCGTTTAGAGCCGGGCTCCAATCTCAGCCAAGCTGGTGGCAAATATGCTGTCCGTAGCAGGCGCAGATCATATTATCACCATGGACCTGCATGCTTCTCAGATTCAGGTATCTGGAAGCGAAATAGTGGGCAGTAGAAAGGGGGTTGGGGAGGAGAGAGCTGATAATGCTGGAGACCGCAGAGAAGCAAAAACCTGCCCAAGTGCCGCTCAGATTAACCAGTACACTGACACCGCCGCAAGCACACTCACCTTCAGTGTACTTCCTGACCTTGGTCTCTGCGGTGGATGGATAGGGGAGGCCGGCTGGAATTTGGAGAAAGAGCATTGGGTTTGGGTTCAGACCTGTTTTGAATATTAGCTCTGAAAGTCAGCGGCTTTGTAACCTTGGGCAGGTTATTTTAACTCCTCTGAACACACACTGCATTGTTACTGTGAGTGCGAAATTTATGGTGGAACACGTGGCCCAGGACAGGTGCTCAATAAATAGAAACTCTTACTGTCATCATTAAATTGAGAGCCACAGCTATCGGAACCTACTTCCTAGCATAAACCCAGAGAAAGGGGAGTGGAATACTACCTTCTGTTTTGTACTATTTAAAGGGACTTTCAGATCCTCCTTGGAGGCTTGTGGCAATCCAGTGAGGTACCGGGGAAGGTGATTCTACCCATTTCGTAGAAGAGGAACAGATTTGTTGAGAAACACAACTAATTAATAGCAGCTAGTATTAGAGTTAGTCTTTGTGACCATTTATTATTATAAATACATTCCACTAGCTTCTCTAACTGGTTTAGCAGTTAGCTCTTGCTCCCTAACAAACCAGCCCAGCATTTAGTGGCATAAGGCAGTATGACCTCACAAGTCTGCACGTTGACTGGTCTGTCCTGGTATCGGCTGAACTTGACCATTCTTCCCAAGGGCTCCCTTATGTCCCCTTCCTCAGTTGTGGGTTAGCTGAGGGCAGGCCTTGCCCATCTTGGCTGGACTCTCTTGTGCCGCCCAGGTTTGAGGAAGCCATTTTTAGTCTCTTCCACCAGGCATGCCTTCCAGTCTGAACATTACAGGAAGATATTCTTTGGGCAGGTTATTATTAACCTCTTTGTATTGGTCATTTATAAATGGAAGTGCAGAAAAACAAAGCAAACATGACTCAGCTTCTTTCCACAGGGCTTTTTTGATATCCCCGTGGACAATTTGTATGCAGAGCCAGCTGTCCTGAAGTGGATAAGGGAGAACATCTCTGAGTGGAGGAACTGTACTATTGTCTCACCTGATGCTGGTGGAGCGAAGAGGTATGGCTGGAATGCATATTATTCTCAAAGTACTGGGGAATTCGTTCAGACAGTTGTGTCAGAAAGTGGTATTTTTCTTTCTTTTTTGTAAAGATTTTATTTATCTGAGAGAGAGAGATAGCGAGAGAGAGCATATGGGTGGGGGAGAGAGGGAGAAGCAGGCTCCCTGCTGAGCAGAGAGCCTGGCCAGGGGCTAAATCCCAGGACCCTGGAATCATGACCTGAGCCGAAGGCAGGTCTTAACTGCCCCCCCCACCTGCCCCGCAGGTGCCCCAGAAAGTGATACTTTTCTAGCAGGTGACAGTTTTTAAGTACAGTTGACCCTTGAATGACATGGGGGTTCGGGGTATCGTCCTCCCCACCCATGCGGTCAAAAATCCACATAGAACTTTTGACCACCCCAAAACTCAACTCGTGACAGCCAACTATTAACTGGAAGCATTCCCAATAACATAAACAGCTGATTAACCCTGTTGTATTTTATGTGAATTACATAGTATATTACAAGAAAGCAAGCAAGAGATAAGAAAATGTTACTGAGAAAATACGTCTTCAGTACTCCACTGCACCAATAGAAATCGGCTCTTAAGTGGACCTGCACAGGTCAAACCCATGTCTTTCAAGGGTCAGCTCTACTTCAGAGTGGCTGGAGCTGGAGCACAGGCTGGGCATAGTTTTACTAACACTCTTTTACTGGCCTGAGTCACTGCCTGAAAGGCAGGGCAGCACAAAGGGGGCCCTTAAGTAGTTACCGTGTTGTAGGCTTGACTGAAACCCATGAATCAGCTTGGCACTGCAGAGCTAGCCACACCACTGGGAAGCGATCCAGAATGGTGGGAAATTGGGATTTGTAATGAATGGCACCCACTTTCAAACTACGTGCTATTAGTAGACAAGTAGGCGTTTTCCGTGCCTGATGATGCCGGTGGTTAGACCATTTTCATTCTGGCACAAAGATATTAAGCAGGAAGGAAAATAAAGTGGAGTAACTTTATTTAAAAACAAGACCTTAACATTTTAAACAAACTGATTGCCAAGGATTACCAGTTTGGGGGCTTTACAGTTCCCCTGGTGCAGACTAAGAGCTCTTGATTTCCTTGGTGTATCACTCACTAGTAATGCATTCAAAAGGATGACACGTGTTCTTCTTGTTGGTGGAAATAGAATGAAGAAGCTACAAAACACAGATGATTAGGAAAAGCTAATTCAGATCCTTCTGAAGCCACTCAAATTTTCAGTGACTGTTTCTCAACAACCTTATTATTTCACTAACTTCAGCAGAACCGCCAAACTGAGAACTTGGGTTCCGTTATTCAGCCAGAGGCATGGCTTCATGAGTGCCACGTAATTGCTAGTTAACCATCTGTAAAAGCGGTGCGCCTAAGAAGCATCCCCCTACTGGTAGTTGTCAAACTTGTCTTAACTTGTTGGCCAGTATTTTCCCATCTTGCCATGGGACTTAGAAAATAGTCATGTTTGATTTAAATAAATAATCAGGCAAGCTTTTCTTTCCAAAGTTGTGTACAGGAAAACTGCCTTCAGTAGGTGACTCTTTTGTGTGTGTGTTGATAATGTTCTTAAAGCAGTGGAGTGTTTTCAGAGTGAGTGGCTGTTATCACTTCTGCCTTGGCAGGGTTTTCGGAGTAGGTGGAGATCCCCCGTGTGCTGTTGACTTGCACAGTTTCTCCCCTCAGGGGTGTAGGGAGTGACTTTTCCAGCCCTTCTGCTTTGTCGGTCATTGATTTTGTTGGCCATCAAGTTTGGACGGTCAGGGACACTTGAGCTAATTTGATCATGCATTTATCTTGGATAATAAATGTTCCAAGCAGATGGGTTATTCTTGGTGTTCCTCTTGCCCACCCAGTAGTCACGGAGAGCACAGGGTGTGGTCCCTAGGTCAGGGTACAGTTGCCATCTAGGTTGTGGTTCAGATCTTCTGTGTTCTCTGTGACAGGGTCATGCATTCTCCCCTATCCAGCACAATACCAGTCACGTGACCATAGTCACAGCAGAAACCGGGCATAATGCTCTGGTTGGATCAGTGCTGCATTTAAAAAAAAAAAAAAGACCCAAGGCACAGGCTTCTTCATGCCCGGGGAGGATGGCACAGCAGACCACGGGCCTGCACGCCATTTACACTGAGCAGCTCGCTGTCATTTACGCTGAATCAGTTTCTGGTTGAGTGAATTATTATACGGGACTTGGTCATTAGAGATCGGTCTTCCCGTCCCACCTTCTAGTTCGGTTTTGTATTATTGTGTAATAGCAAAATGAGACTGACGTTTTGACTTGGAGATACTTCAGGCTGTGTGGCCAGATGTCCAGTTTTCCTGGTTAATTGGTATAACTTTCTTTCTAGCGCTCCTAAAAGGAACTTCCAAGCTTGGTGTCCAGGTACAGTTGACATTGACAGTTGGTGGAGCACTGAGGGGAGTGTGGTGAGAGCACAGGCATTCTGACTCCTCTCCTGCCAGGTTCAGGTTCACTTCTCACAACATCCGCATGTCAAATTGGGCCAATCTGCACTCGCGGCCTTAGTTAATGACGTCTTCTCTCTCTCCCCCTTCTGCTGCCAATCTATTAAATGAACATGCCTTCGCATCCTACTGCTTCCTGGGACTGGTGAGGCATCTGGCTATCCCCCGCTCACTGTAAACCAGAATTAATTATAATCGAAGTCTGACTAATACGCTCATAAACTGCTCTCAGCCTCTCATATGGAGGCTTTAGTCTATAAAACCCACTTTGTGCCTTTGGCCTCTGAGAAGTCAATCAGTGAGAGCTCTTTTCTTCCAGCCCTGGGAACAGTTTGGTTTCAAAGAGTGTTTCCCCCTCCCCCCGCACCTCCCCACCGGAAAACAAGCCCATCATTTAGTCCCTGTCTTTCGTCCTTAGGTTTAACTTCGAACACCCTGTTTTGCAGAGTGACCTCCATTGCAGACCGGTTGAACGTGGACTTCGCTCTGATTCACAAAGAACGGAAGAAGGCTAACGAAGTAGACCGCATGGTGCTGGTGGGAGACGTGAAGGACCGGGTGGCCATCCTGGTAGATGACATGGCTGACACCTGTGGCACGATCTGCCATGCTGCTGACAAGTGAGTGAGGAGAGGTGGGGCCAGTGGTCAGCGGGTTCTCATGGAAGTGAGTCGAGGGGGATGGTAACTAGCTTTGGGAGATTTATCACCCAAGGCTTGAGTTGCAGTGTGTATACGTTGATGAATATTTCCCCCCCATATCTCCTGACTTTATTATGCTAAACCATACAGAGCATAAAATTGGCCATTTTGAACATTAGGTGTACAATTCAGGGCCATTAGTTACATTGGCAGTGTCGTGCGACTGTCACCACTTTATTTGCAAAATGTTTTGACCACTCTGAATACTCGACTTTTTGTTTGTTTGTTTGTTTTAAAGATTTTATTTTTATTTATTTGACAGAGAGAGAGAGAGAGAGACAGTGAGAGCAGGAGCACAAGCAGGGGAGTGGGAGAGGAAGAAGCAGGCTCCATGCTGAGCAGGGAGCCCAATGTGGGGCTCGATCCCAGGACGCTGGGATCATGACCTGAACTAAAGGCAGATGCTTAACAACTAAGCCACCCAGGTGCCCTTGAATACTAGATGTTTGGTAGTTTTTAAAAACAAATTAAGTAGATATGTATGGGCCTGAAAAGATAGGAATTGGCCCTTCGTACAGATTTGAATTGTGTGAGTCCATTTATGCATTTTGTTTTTATAAATACAGTGCGGTACTATAAATGTATTTTCCTTGTGATTTTCTTTTTTTAAGATTTTATTTATTTATTTGAGAGAAAGAGAGCACAAGTGGGGGAGTGGCAGGCAGAGAAAGAGGGTGAAGCAGAACTCCCTGCTGGGCAGGGAGCCTGATGTGGGGCTCAATCCTAGGACCCTGAGATCATGACCTCAGCCGAAGGGAGACAGTTCACCAACTGAGCCACCCAGGTATCCCTTGCCTGCACTGTTCCAAGCTGTGCCTTCACTCTGTTCACTGTGCTGCTAGCCACCAGTCTCTTACCTCCCCAGTCCATCTCTCTCATTGCCTCCCCGGTAGCTAATCTATCTGAAACTAAGGCTAGAACCCATCACTCCTCTCCTTGAAAACCTTAAGTGGCTCCCCATTGCTTATAATCCACACGACTGTGCAGAGCCTTGTTTCTCCTAATTTTTTCTTAACCTCGGGGTATCTGTGCCATGCCCAGGGCCTGGCATATAATAGGGGCTAAGAAAGTGTGGGCTGAGCAATTCCTGATTGGGATCCTGGAGTACACATTGATAAAACTCATATCGTCCTTGTATGATTAAGGTGACCCTAATGCCTGTAACAGATCAGCTCCCTGAAATGTCTGTTCATTACCATGATAGTTTCTTGTTCCTGGCTTACTCTGGTGCAGGTAAGTATCCCTCTTTTCGGTTTTGTGCTGCATCTTTAACATACGGCTTCCAAGATTACCTTGGAAGACATTTCCAGTTTGGCCAGCCAGAAAGAGAAAACAAGAGCATGGAGAATCACCATGGAAGATTCTTCTAAGCCCAGCCAGTGGTATACATTGCATCTGCCCACATTCTGATAGCTAGAATTAAGTCACAGGGCCACTCCTAACTTTGCAAGGGAGGCTGGGAAATGTAGTCCAGCTGTGTGCCCAGGATAAAAAGGCGATGGATTTTGTTGAGCCTAGCAGTCTTTTCCAGTCTTAATTCGTTAATCCGAACCAGTTCAGGTAAGTTCTTAGTCCGGTTATTTCTCTTTGCTATGAACTGAATCATGTCCCCCTAAAGTTCATACACTGGAAGTCCTAAGCTTCCAGTGATGGTATTTGGAGATGGGGCCCTTGGGAGAGGTAACTAGGTTTAGATGACGCCATGGCGGGGGAACCTCATGATGGGAATAGTGCCTTTGTAAGAAGAGACACCCAAGCGCTGGTTCCCCCATGCATAGGTGCACACAGAGGTCATGTGTGAGCACACAGTGAGAGAAGGCAGCTGCCAGCAACCCAAGAGAAGAGGCCTCAGGGTGACAGCTACCTTGTCACCACCTTGATCTTGACCTCTAGAACTGAGAGCAAGATCTGTTTTTTTAAGGCACCCAAGCTGACTAATAAAATCCCCTCCCCCCTAACTCAGGCCCTTTAGTGACAAGTGAGACAAGTGAGAGTAATCCAGAGCAACTCTGCTTTTTCCTCTAGACTTCTCTCAGCTGGAGCCACCAGAGTTTATGCAATTTTGACTCACGGAATCTTTTCTGGCCCGGCCATTTCTCGCATTAACAACGCATGCTTTGAAGCAGTAGTTGTCACCAATACCATACCTCAGGAGGATAAGATGAAGCATTGCTCCAAAATACAGGTGAGGAGGGGACTCTTGCTAAAGAAGTCTCTGAGGTATTTTCAGGAGGCGGTTGCCTGTGGCGAGTTGGGGGTCTGGATTCTGAAGATGTCCTCCTTTGCCCTTAAGGGCTGAGTCTGTCATGAGGACCTGTGACCCCAAAGAAAAAAAAAATCACGCTTAAAAGTTCAGATTGCAAGGCGAACCTCTGGAGGTCAGAGGACTCTCTCAGTGATGGTGATACACACTCCAGTTTGCAAGTCCATGCTTTACACTGTGCGTGTGTCACTCTTAGCTGTTGGCCCCTGCAGACACAGTGGGAAACCTGTGAAGGGGGGGGGTATACCCCTCAGAACTTCAGTGTCTCAGAGCCTGCTGTGGTAACAGCCTAAGTTAATTACCTAGGGTTCTTGTTAAAATGCGCATTCCTTGCCTCCATCTGAGACCTACAAAAAAAAGTGGTCCTGGGACCACTCCTTTAATTCCCCCAAGTAATTAGTTTTAAGAGCTGTTGCGCTGAAGGAACAAGGTCTTGCTTCATTAAAAGTGTGTACACGAATCCCTTGAGTCTCTGAACTTCATATGGAGAAATACTATGCAGAATATAGCTGGGGTGGCTCACGAGGGGACGCAGTCCTGTACTGCGGTCTGAAGGAGAAGGCCCCGTGTGAGGCTGCTCACCAGTGTCGGCCAATGGGTCGGTCATCCGTGTGCCACTAATCTGATGCTCCTCTCGGCTCCCATAGGTGATCGACATCTCCATGATCCTGGCAGAAGCCATCAGGAGAACTCACAACGGGGAATCCGTTTCCTACCTGTTCAGCCACGTCCCTTTATAATAGAGTAACTGCTGAGGCTTTTTACAAAGTGAACCCCACCCCCTTGTTTTCCCTTGGTATTTGATGACAAACTCCACAGAAGGCCCAGCTTGCTCCAGCCAAGCTTTCTAAACCCCTCATCGGGTGTATTAGCATTTCTCCTAAATGTAGAGAAAGACGGATTGAGACGAACTGCTGCGATTTCCACCCCCCCCCAACCCCCGCCTGCATTGTCTCATTCTGGCTTGACGCTGCTTCGAGCCTTGTAGCTTTACCTGTAGCCAAGCAGCGAGATTTCAGGCTCTGGAGGGCGCTGTGCAGGGGTGTTTGAATGTGCCCCAGGGAGGAGGGGGAGGCACAGACTGCTTTGCATGTGAATACTTCAGGGTTTCCTTGGTTCAGAACTCCTGGCAACAGCCACCCCAGTTCCCCCCTCCATCCCCAGCCTGTGACAAGCTCTCAAAAAGTCTCTGTGAAATGACAGCAAGAGCCCTAGGCAGCCCCAGCTTGGGCCGCTGAGTCCTGTAAGACCACTCTCTGGAGGGGGTGGGGGTGCCCAGGGTTGGTTGGGGAGGCAGCATACAGGGCCATGACTGCTTCTTGGGAGGAAAAAGCCTGATCCTTCATCCCCTGCTCGGGGATTGTGTCGCTTGGATTCTCCTTTGTGGCCATTCCTTTCCATTTGGCTTGACCTTCAGCCATCTTGCCCTTCCCCTGGCCAGATGTCCTCCGGGCGCAAGTGTTCCCCGTACCAGTCTTCTGGAAAGCAAAGTCGCTTCCTGCTGCGTAATCTCTGACATTGACACGGGATTATTTTTGCCATAGAGTAATCTTCTGTAGCCCGCTACCACCATGGTAGTAGGTTTTAGGTGGGGTCGTAGTGCCTTTTGATTAATTTAAATATTTCATCTTCCTTCCATCTCTTTGGTCTCTCCAGTGACCTGAGATTTCTGTTAAAAAGACTGATGTTATTGTCTCTTGTAGAGGAAACTAATAAAGTGTCTGTGTGTGATTTGTGGGTCTGTATCGTGTCTGTACCGATCTTTCTGCTGCAGATTTGGTCCAAGGGGGTCTTGCTGCCCAATGATAGCTCTTACTTCCGCGTCTCTAGACTATTAGCTGCATGGTTCAGCCAAGAGAAGACCTTGGCCACAGTTCTGTTCAATAGTAAGACCTTAAGAAATCTAGGGTTTACCGAGAACTACATATGGTGTAACTCTGTGCCTTATGTACCAGAGGGTACATTGCGTGTCAGGCCTGCTGGATCTCTGGTTTCTCCCCAGAGCTGGACATTCAGTACTTTCTCATAGGAAGAGCATAGTTTCTATCATTTATTCATTTGGAACCAATTTTGCCAAATGCAAAATTTCCCTCCATCAGTAGTAGACACACGTGTGGCATTTCATATCAGGCCTCCTAATTAAAAACCGGGGAAGATAAATGTGTACAATTGAAGAATGAATTATAATGCATTCCAGAATGCTCAGTGGGGTTTTTTTGTTTGTTTTGGTTTTGTTTTTGTTTTTGGTGCCTCATCAAATAAGGGTGCCCTTTTTCTTCGGGAGAAGCCACATGCTTCCAGAGCTTTCTGCAGAGCTCAGCACCCCTTTATCTTTGAAGCCTGGTTCTGCTTTTGTTTGCCTCGGTTGCACTTCACGTTGAATATTGGGATCTCAACTTTACAGTGAGTCTTTTGGGGAAAAAAGGGGGGGTTGATTCCAAAGGGACTGAGGTGGGCTCTGAAGTATGTGCCTCTGACCCGCTAGTCCTCATTCACCTGGTCAGGCTGCTGCTCTGGGAGCCACTGATGTGAAGCGTCAGTGCCCTAACCTGCTGATCATGCAGCTTCCTGAAGTACTGGATCAGTGGGTCAGGGCTTGCTGTGTCCAAACATTTCGACTCTACTGTGGGCCCCCTTGGGTCACTCAGTTCCTAGAATGAGGTTTTAAGGTCACTCAGGAGAGGCCCTCGGTCCCCACCTTTGGCCCCTCCGCCTGGGAGGGGGTCAGTATTCAGTCCCCTATGGCACCCAGCCAAGTGCCACAAGCTCCTCTAGGCGGGAGAGCCCCCAAGTTGCCCTGGAAGGCAAGTGGGTCTTCACTAGGGAACTGTGGCAGGAATAGAGGTGGTGGGGTGGGAGGGGAGGCACCAAAGCCAGGATCGGCCTGCACCTGTAAGGGCCCGATGCCTGCTGCTGAGCGATAGGCATCCCCAGCTTCTCCACATCCCTCACCTTCCACCCTCTGAGCCAGAGGAGGGGAGAGGCCTTGGAACAACGGAAACCTCACCTCAGCAGAGTCCCCAAGCTAATGCCTTTATAAGAGATTTCATTGCAAATTGGGGCTACCAATCTCCCTGCCAGATTGGGAATAGAAGCGTTTTCTGCTAGAGAGTTTATTTAATTGGACTGTTAATAGCATGTAGCCCTTGACCTGAGGGTTATTAGGATCATGGAGAAAGCCTGCAGTTAAAAAAAGAAAAACCTAGGGTGCCAGGGTTGCTCAGTCGTTAAGCCTCTGTCTTCGGCTCAGGTCATGATCCCAGGGTCCTGGGATCAAGCCCCACATCGGGCTCCCTGCTCAGCGGGAAGCCTGCTTCTCCCTGTCCCACTCCCCGTTTGTATTCCCTCTCACAGTATCTCTCTCTCTCTGTGTCAAATTATTTAAAAAAGAAAGACCTGCCCCTCTTAGTGATCTTGCCTCCTACTGTCTCTTACTAGCTCTTGGTTGTGGGGTGGGGAAGAGGCTTCTGGGAAGCGATCTGGGTATTGGAGGCACACCCCCAGAAAGAACTTCGGAAGTAAGGATGAAGGAAGAAGGTTCTGCCCTGCTTTTGGGCCCCCCATGCAGACTAAAGACCACTGAAGGAGTAAATGCCCTACTGGTGAGAAGAGCCATTACATTCGGTTAGGAGGGAGAAGCAGCCTCCTACCTTTCAGTGGGCACCTCTAGCCTCCCGCCAGATGCGTCCTCCAGGGAGGCCAAAGCGCCACCCACCTCCGCCCATCACATGGTAACAGCTTACCAGAGTCCTCTATACTGCCCTCAATAGCTGCAAATGGGAGAAGGGAGGATTAGAATTAATACAACCATGGGGCAGGAACATACTGGAAGTTAACTGACACCTCATTTTCAGGCCAAGGATTGACCTTGTGCCTGTTAGTCATTTGCTGCCTTTTTGCCAACTGCTGGCTCTCCCAGAAGGCTGTTCTTACAGGCTCAGCTTTTTGCAAAGGCTTTTATCCAGAAGAACACACCGGGGTATCTCCCCCCAACCCGCCCCCCACCACCCACCCTACAGCTGCTTGGGACAGGTGGCTCCTATCATGACATCAGGTCATGGTTTAAAGGCAAGAATTCTACAGCTCAGGACTCCCCCCTCCTCCTTTATTCCTGCCATGTATTGAGGCCTGTCTCTCCTGCAGACCTTTTTTCTACTCTGAGACTCCCTGTTTAGGAGTAAAGGAAATTCTGCCCCAAATCCTGATGGATAAAGTTCAGTGTTCCACAGAATCTTCAATAACATGTGTCTTCTAAGTCCCCTTTTTCAAAGTCTAGGTATTTGTGGGACAACTGTGGTCGAGCTAAGATAGCTACAGGCATATTCAGACCCAGAACACCCATGGTAATGATTATCTAGTTCTGTTCTCCATGGCCCCAGTGATTGCAAAGGGAAAGGGCTTGTGGTGGCTGGACTGATTCCTAGGACCTCACCCCTCCGGAGATCACTTTGTGTCTCAGCACCAAGGGCTCCAAGAAAGCCGACACTTCTTCCTGATCACCATCTTCCATTCCCCTCTCCGCCTTGCTCTCCTGCCCGCACGCCTGAATGCCCGTGGCCTCTGAGGTTCCTAAGTAGTCTTGCCATGAAGCTTCTTAGGCCCCCTTGTCTTTTTTTGAGGATGTTCCCTTGTGTTTTTGCTTGTGAGTGAAGGGAAAGGAGAGACCAAGGGGCAAGGTAGCTTTTTCCATTGTAGCCCTTGGTCACCTCACCAGCTCCCCCGAGACTCAGAAACCTGGCTGGTTCCTTGCTTCAGCCTGAGTCTGTGTGTGATCCTCTTTGTTGCTGGCCTGTTGGATGCTCCTCAGTGACAGGCTACTGTTCCTACACACCCCCTAAGCCACCAGAGTGATACCCTTCTCCCATCTTTCCCGTCCCCTCCTTGCCCAGCTTTCTTCCCCAAGGCCTTCCTCCAGTAGCTCAGCTACCAACTATGACATTCCAAATGGGGGAAGGGAAAGCTCATTTTGCAGCAAAATCAAACCAACGGGCCTTCATCCCATCCCCTTCCACCCCGCTTTGTGTTTTCAGCTGACTCCATTCTTAGATTTTCCAAGTCCCCACAGCCACCCTCGGCGCGTCCACTCATGTCGCAGCTGGGTCTTGTCGTTTCATCCACAGTGTTGCCCTGAGCTCACTCACATTTTGTGGCTCGAATCCAGGGTTTGAATATAAGACAAAAGAGGGAAGCCAGGCTTGACTAATCCATTTTGCAAGGGCAACAGGGAACAGCAGTTTTCTACCTCCAGCATGGAAGTTAGCCTGGAGCCACACTACCCGACTTCAGTCCTCACCCTCAAAGCTCGTGGGGTAGGACCTCTGGTGGCCCCGTGGATGGGGACTCTGTGGCTGCAGCCAGGCAGGGTAGGGCTGCCCAGTAGGAGTTGAAGCCTGGCTGAGGGCCCTTCCCCCGCCCGTCCCTTTCCTGCCTGGGCCAATGTGGCCCCTGGGACCGGTCACTGCTGCCCAGCTGCCACTAGGGGGAGCCAAGCAGAGGATGGAGGGAAATAGCTCCAGCCTTGAGAGGCACCTGCGGGTCCTCCAGGTCCACTCTTCCCCTTAACACCCCAGCAGCCAGGGAGACAACACAGTGCCCGATTCCCATTCATTTCAGCAGACAGGAAGGTGCGCAGAGTTTCAGTGCGCAGCCCAGTGCCTTTTTGCAAGCCAAGCGCTGTGCTAGAAGCTAGGGGCACAGAAACGAGTCTGACAAGGTCCCCCTCCCCGTGGAGCTCTGGTCCAGAGAGGAAAACGGCTTTACAATTGGGTGTGATTGAGGACTGTGATGAGGGAAGAACAAGATGCAATGTGAGCAAGGCAGCCGGAGGGGGTGGGGGGCAGCGGGGACGCCTCAGCCAGTGTTGGGAGTCAGGAAGGCATCCTAGAGAAAATTATTTTGACTTTGGAAACAGTTGGTTAGAAATTCGCCAAGGGGGGAATGGGGAGAAGGATCTTTCAGGCAGACAGAATAGCATGTGCTTACGTGGGCACCCTAAAGAGTGGTGTGTGTGCGCGCATGCGTGCCTGTGTATGCCTCTGTTTCAGGGTTTGGTGGGGAGTGGTGAGGAGGGATGGTGCTGCTGAGACCAGATCATGAAGGATATTCGAAGTAGAGGGACCACACACGTGTTGTCCCAGTGTATTTATTGACGGCACCACCTTTCGCTCTCAAAAGCGTCCTGGTTAGGATAACAGTGTAAGCCTATTTTGTGGTTGCCCTACTCACGTAAGACATACTGTGGCGTTTGAACTTTATCCAGGGAGCAAAGAGGAGCCACCGAGGGGTTTAAGCAGGATGCTGGCGGCATGGGAATCACTCAGTTACAGTGGCACTGATGTGAAGACCGGATTAGGTGGGGGGTAAGTGTGAAAGAGGGAGGCCAGGCAGGCAGCTGTGCAGTCGTCTCAGGGGAGGGGATGAGAGAAGACCCGCTTACAGTGGATCCGGGAGGAAAATGCTGCAGAACCTGGTGACGTTTTGACGTTGGGACTGAGAGAGAAGGAGGAGTCCAGGACAACTTCCGTCTTTCTGGCCCGAGTGCCTGGCGGACGCTGGTACCGTGGAGTATGGGGGATGAGGCTGAAGTTCGGCTGAGGGGCTGCTCAGTCCAAGATACCCCGCCCAGGGGCACCTGGCCAGGAGGGCTCAAGGGGCAGCCACTGCAACCAGTGGAGAGGTGGCCATCCATCCACGTGGGCCCAAATGCCCTCTCCAGATAGTCCCGGAGTGGCGGGCGGGGCTGCAAACTAGGCCAGGCTTGAAAATTCTGGGTGGTTGAATCCAAAGGGCAAGGAGAAGTGAAGGCATGGCTGAGCGAAGCAGGAGCAGCAGCAGCAGGTTACCTGAGGAAGATTACAACAACAGTTTAACAAGTCCACGGCCAGACTTCAAAAGCTACCTCAGCAACCCAGATAGGGAATGGCAATCAGAGACTCATGGAAAGGGGGGGGCGGGGCGAGGGCTCCAGAGCCTTGTGCCAGTGCTGAACAGAGTCCCTTTGCCTTTTTTTCTTTCATTAAAATGCTTATTCTGAGATAATTACAGATTCACATGCAGTTGTAAAAAATAATAGAGATCCCATATGCCCTTCACCCAGTTTCTCCCAGTGTAATACCTTGCAGAACTGCAGTGTAATATACAACTGAAAGTTATTTATTGATACAAAGAAGATACAAACAGGGCCATCACCAGAAGGAGTCGCCACTGCCTTGAATAACCATGACCACTTCCTTCCCACCCTGGGCCCGCCCCCCTCCATGAACCCCTGGCAATTAACAAACCTGTGCTCCATTTGCAAGATCTTGTCATTTCAAGAATGTTGTATAAATAGAATCTGACAACATGTAACCTTTTGCCTTTTTCTTTAAGCTACAGCCTTATTCTCTGGAGGTTCATCCAAGTTGTATGTTTCAATAGTTTGTTCCTTTTTAGTACCAGTAGAATTCCATGGTATACATGGACCAATTTGTTTAACCATTTACCCAGTGAAGGACATTTGTGTTTCTGAGTTTTGGCTGAGAATAAAACCACTGTTGACATTCACGTATAGGATGCTGTGCGAACCTGTTTTTACTTCCCTGGGATAAACACCCAGAAATGCAGTTGCTGAGTTGTATGGTATTTGCATGTTAAGTTGTTTTTTTTTTTTTTAAGATACCCCCAAACTGACTTCCAGAGCAGTCATGCCATTTTGCATTCCTACCAGCAATGAATGAGTGATCCAGTTTTCAAACCGCTATAGAAACATAAAGATGGATGGAAATTAAGATGGACACACTAATGCTTCAGTAAGGCTTGACTTTGAGCTGAACTGATTTTTCTCTTCCTCATTCTTGAAGCCTCCCTCTTCCCTTCACTTGTTTTTCTGTAGAAACCTTTGTTCCAGGAGCTCCCTATTGATATTGACATCTCACTGACCTCAATGTATACTTAGTAACAAGACTGGGATGGTCCGGCACTTGTGCTAGTCTAGTCATGAGACTACCTTGGAGACATGATCCAACGTGGCTCACAGCATGTACTAGATTCCTATCAAAACCACCCAGAATCTGCATTTTTCCTATAAAACCCTTCAGCCTTTTCCTCCCTGGGCGGGTCTGTAGTTTTTGAAAACATTAGCCTGCTGCAGCCTCCTTTCCCTGGCAAAGTAATAAAACTATATTGCTCCTCTTAATTTATTTAATTTTTGAGAGAGAGAGAGAGAGCGAGTGAGCAAACAGGGGTGGAAGAGCAGAGGGAAAGAGAGAGAATCTTATGAGTTAGAGCTGGATCCCACGACCCTGAGATCAGCACCCCAGCCAAAATCAAGAGTTGGATGCCCAGCCACCCAGGCACCCCTATCATTCCTCTTTACCCACAAATTCTGTCTTTGTATTCTATTTCATGTCCAGAGCCCAGAGATCAGTTTGCCACAAGAGTTTTACTGCATCCTCACCAGCATTCAATGTTGTCACTATTTTTAAAAGATTTTATTTATTTGAGAGAGAGAAAGAGAGTATGAGAAGGGAGAGGGTCAGAGGGAGAAGCAGACTCCCCACCTAGCAGGGAGCCCAATGCAGGACTCGATCTCGGGACTCCAGGATCATGACCTGAGCTGAAGGCAGCCACTTAACCAACTGAGCCACCCAGGCACCCTCACTTTTTTTTTTTTTTTAATTTTAGCTACTCTGATAAGTGTATAGTGAGGGCTTATGGTGGCTCTCATTTTCATTTCCCTAGCGGCTAATGGTGTTTTACATCTTTTCACGTGTTTATTTGCCATCCTTCTATCCTCTTCGCTGGAGCGTCTGATCAAGTCTTTCAAAGCTCTCTCTTTCAGCTGGCTCCCTCTGACACTGTTTCAGCCCTGGAAGGGGAAATTGGCATCTCTCGGGATTGCCAGCTGGGGGTTGAAGTGCAGGTCCCACTCAGCATCTGCTGACAACCAAGTGGGGAGCCTCCTTGTTCCTGCAGGTGCGATTGGGAGTAGCAGCTTCTGCCAGGCTTCCATTGATACCTCCTGGCTGGGAGGGGTAGGACTTCCTTGTAGCTGCTCCCCACACGACCTCCACTGACACCACAAGGTTGGAGGAATGTGGTCTCGCTACTACCGGGTGATGGTGAAAACCTTTAAGTCTCCACCAGATCTGGCATTACCTAGCAGGAAGGGTATTTAATATTGCCTAGTGGGGATGGAAGTCAGGGCGCCCCGCATGGTCTCCTCTGATACCGCTAGACGGGGACCTTCATTATCATTCAACCAGATGAAAGCCCCGCCTCTCTACTCACTCAGCCTTCTCTGACACCCCTGGCAAGAGGGCTTGGGGTGCTCTTTACAGCCTGAAGTCCAAGTCTCCGCTCCCTGCGTGGCCTTGGCCGGTGGGGGTGGGGCCACAGTTTTTCCTGTGCTGTCTGGCTACAGTAGAGAGATTGATATCTAACATTGTCTGTTTTCTTAGGCTGTCTCTTTCCTTGGGAGAGATGCCTTTGCTGGGGTTCGTTGCCTATGCCCATTGACATTGCCCAGTCGGCTTCTTCACCTTCAAGTCTGGAATATATGAGGCAAAAGGAAAACCCAGGGAACTCACGACCGTGTTGTTCCTTGAGTCAGAGACCCCTACCTGCTCTGCCTTCTGTCCACCTCCCAGAGTCTTCTGCGGTTGCTCCAGAGCTAGTGTCCAGAGCTTTCAGCTGGACTTACCAGAAGGAAAAGAAAAAGTATGTCTACTTGGTCTTCTCAGAACTTTGTATGTCTCCGAAGAAATCAAAAGTTTTCGCCACATAATATATAGAGAAGTTGACAATTCCCAAGTTTATTGCTCACTGAATTTTCACAAACTGAACATACCCAGAACCCAGATCAAAAGACAGAACATGGGGCGCCTGGATGGCTCAGTTGGTTGAGCATCCGACTCTTGGTTTCGGCTCAGGTCGTGCTCTCCGGGTCGTGGGATCCAGCCCCACGTGGTGCTCCACACTCAGTGGGGGGTCTGCTTGAGATTCTCCCTCTCCCTCTGCCCTTCCACCTGCTCGTGCATGTGTGCACACGTGCATACTCTCTCCGAGATAAATAAATAAAATCTTAAAAAAAAAAAAAAGAACAGAACCTGACCAGCACCCTCATGACTCCTTCCAGCACCACTGTCAACACTAGAGTAGTTGCTACCTCTGGTCCTTACGTGGCTGGCCCAGCTGAAGCACGTCAATAGCTTGAGGTGCACTTTGACCCCCTTCAGTTCTCCTGTGTGTGTGTGTGTGTGTGTGTGTGTGTGAGTGAGTGACAGAGAGAGAGAGAGAGAGAGACAAGGCCTCTTGCGTGTAGGCTTGTGGGTTCAGGCACGCAGCTTTTACCAATCTGACTTCCTTGCCTACACCTGGGGATTTGAAAGTTCTTCACAGACCTAGATTCAGATCTGAGTTCCATTATTTACCAAGAGTGACTAAGGGTGTGGGCTTCGAAGTTGAACCTGAGTTCAAATCCCAGCTCCACCGCTCCTCACCTGTGTGGTTAAGAAAGGGGCAGTGATGGGGCGCCTGGGTAGCTCAGTGGGTTAAGCCTCTGCCTTCGACTCAAGTCATGATCTCAGGGTCCTGGGATCGAGCCCCACATCGGGCTCTCTGCTCAGCCAGTGAGCCTGCTTCCCCTCTCTCTCTGCCTGCTGCTCTGCTTACTTGTGATCTCTCTCTCTCTGTCAAATAAATAAATAAAATCTTAAAAAAAAAAAGAAAGAAAGGGGCAGTGATAACACAGACCTTGAGGCTGTGGCGTGAGGATGAAATTAAATGACTCATGCAAAGTGCTTAGAACGGTGCTTGCTGCAAAACCCAACCCTCAGTCAGCAGCAGTATTACCATTATCCGCAGTAGGACGGTTGTGAATATTGACACAAATTCTAGCAAGCACCTGATACCGTCCCTGGCACTCAGGCTGTTCCTGGCACTCAGTAGGCCTGAGTTCGCCTGCTTCTTCCCTGCAGGGAGCAGCAAGGAGTTAGTAACAACTGTAACTTTGTTCCCATGGGTTGCAGGGAGGGAGGGAAGGAGGGAGGGAAAGAAAAGCTTCCAAGGAGGGGGAGAGTAGCTGTGTTGTGCTGTCCTTCTGGGGAGGGGAGGCCTCCTGAGAATATGCAACATGCTTCCTTTTGACAAACTTCCTTCCCCTGCTGAGGAACAGGGTTAACTCCCACTGCCTCTCTTCATGCCCCTACTCAGGAGTCTGTCCGCAAAGGCCTGGATGGAGTAGAAAGCAATGTGGAAGGAAAGCCAGCCTATTTCCGTACGTTGAGGCCTGCCTGCTTCCCTCGTTCTAACACTGTTCTACTTCCTTCTTAGTCTGGCGGAGTAAAGGTTCTGGAAGTTTCCAGACTAGCACAACCCCACATCCTGGCTTGTGTATCTGTGAGTCCTTTCCTCTCTCTGGCAGATAGTACGGGCTGCCGTGCCCAGGCCTGCCTTGCGGAGGGCCCAAGGTGGCTCTCAGTTCCCCAATTGGGGTGTTAATGGGAGCAGTTGGCACTAAAAGTCCAAAGTGCTGTTTGACCTGAACTTCATATTTAAACCGTGCCACTACACATCTCTGTGAGGAGAGGAGAGAAAGAAACAGTATGCTGAAGTTAAACAGAGCTAGGGTGTTCCAGGTCCCCAAAGTTTGGGGGATCGGTGATGCTAATAACAGTGTAATTTATGAACTCCTGATCCACCTTGTCCCGCCGCAGAGATAGGAGAAATTTGCCACAGCCTCCAGATTTATGGCGTTGCCTTTCTCTCTGCAGACAGCAGAGGGCCTCATTAGCACAAACTCAATGTCACTGGCAAATTGATGGGAAGGGTGGTTTGCCAAGGTTCTAGAAGCACAGTAAAACTTTGATTAACAGAAATGTGCAAGAAAATTGGCTGTTCAGCTGAATACTCTCTCTCAAAAAAAAGAATTTTATGAGCTAATAGGGGCTGAGAAAACCTTATCATTCCACTCCTTGTAGTTGAAAAAGCATGCAAAATTCCCATATTGTCTTTACGGCCTCAACTAGTAATAGGGATCCTGGGTAGGGTTGCCTGTTTTTGAGAATAAAAATACAGAATGGGGGATACAGGACGTTATATAGTTTAAAAAATAAGACTCTGAGGGTGCCTAGGATGGCTCAGTCAGTTCAGCATCTGCCTTCGGCTCAGGTCATGATCTCGGGGTCCTGGGATCGAGCTCCCGCTTCCAGTTGGGCTCCCTGCTCCATGGGGAGTCTGCTTGTCCCTCTCCCTCTGAACACCTCCCCCACCCCCACTCCTGCTCTGTCTCTCACTTTCTCTCTCTATCAAATGAATAAATAAAAATCTTAAAAATAAAAAGAGGAGACTCTGAAAGGCAGAGTGAGAAAGCAGAGTAGCTAGGGTCCTCATAACCCGAGCAACAGCATAACTGGAGTCTTCTGGATTTTCTTTTTGCCTTGCATATCCTGAACTGGGCACTGGAAACACAGGCAACCCAGAAACGCCAAGGGGCTGAGACAAAAGAAGCCCTGACAAAATCTGCCTCTTTCTAGGCAAAAGAACGGGAAAACAGACAGTCTGACAAGACAGAAAACTTACAGACAACAACCACTCAAGGGCAACCGGATACCGAAAAGAAAACCAGCTCTACCTGCCCCAAGCCAGCAAAGACCCAGGGGGAAGCCAAGATTTCCACCCTCGCTAGGCTGTAAGGCGGCGTCCCTAACCTCCCACCAGGGCCGTTTCAGGAAGACCTAACATGGGTCCCCCCCCCACCTTGCTCTTGGCACAGGACCATAACGAGGCCTCTCACCCCATATTGTCCGTGGGGGTACTCCTGCCCCTCAAAGAGGGGCCTCGTGGGGATCCTCAGCTCCCACTCCCATTCAGCCTCTGGGTGTTCCTGGAGCCTGAATGGGAACCCTGGACTTCCATCTCACCTGACTTATTATGAGACCACGTCTCTCTTCTCTCCCCAGCATGGGTCTGAGGCAGCTCGCTGAAATAGAGGCTTTAAACAAGATCCAGAGTCTCATAACACCCCACATGTCCAAACAGCTATAAAATGACTATAAATATGACTCGTATTTTCACGAAGGATCTCGGGCTCACTGAGAAAAGGCAATCAATAGATGCCAACCCCAAGATGACAGAAATGTTAGAATCATTTGACAAAGATTTTAAAGGAGCCGTCATAAAAAACGCTTCAATGAGCAAATATGAACACGCTTGAAACTAGTAAAAATAACAGACCGTCTCAGCAAAGAAATGGAGAGATAAAAGGGTAGTTGGAGATTTTAGAACTGAAAAATACAAAACAAAACAAAACAAAAAGCCAGAGACAAAAACCCAATGGCTAGGCTTAACAGCAGAATGGAGGGACCAGAGGAAAGTATCAGTGAGTGAACTTGAAGATAGAACAACAGAGGTGACTCATTCTGAACACCAGAGAGAAAATAGATGGAAAGGAAAAAGAACGAAACTTGGGGACTTTTATGACTCTAACCCAAAAAATCTAACATTCACGACCTCAGAGTTCTAGAAGGAGAGGTGAAAATGGTGTGGCTAGGGGCGCCTGGGTGGCTCAGTCATTGAGCATCAGACTTCCTCTCAGGTCGTGATCCTGGGGTCCTGGGATTGAGCCCCTGCTTGGCTGGAGGCCCGCTTCTCCCTCTCCCATTCCCCCTGCTTGTGTTCCCTCTCTCGCTGTCTCTCTCTCTCTGTCGAATAAATAAATAAATAATCTTTTTTTTTTTTTTTGGTAAGGGAGTGTGTGGCTTAAAAGGTACTAGAAGCAATAATGGCTGAAAACTTCCTAAATTCAGCAAAACAAAAACAAAACCCAAAACACCAAAAACCATACACCAACAGATTGAAGAAGCTGAGGGAGCCCCAAACAGGATAAACCCAAATATAATCCACACTGAAACACATCATGGTCACGCTTCCAAAACCCAAAGACAAAGGGAAAAAGATCCCAAAAGTAGGGAGAGAGAAATGATACTTTACCTGTAGGGGAAAAAATTCAAATAACAGCAGATTTCTCATCAGAAACCAGGGGACGAGAAGGAAGTTCTGACAGAAAACTAACAACCCAGAATCCAATGCATATACCCTTCAGGAACAAAGTGGGGGAATCAAGGCATCCTTCAGATGAAGGAAAGCGAAGAACAGGGTGTCGTCATCAGACCTACTCTGAAGGACTGGCTAAGAGCAATTCTCTGAACAGAAAGGAACTGACAGAAACAGGAATGGACTCTTGGAACATCACGAAAGAAGAAAACACAGTAAGCCAAAATATGGGTAAATACAAGAGAAATCCTTCCCCCCCCCCAACCGCCTGAGTTTTCTAAATCAGGTTTGGTGGTTGAAGCCAAACTTATAATCCTGTGTGACAAGGTTCTCAACGTACGTAGAATATTTAAGACAATTATATGCTGGTTGATTTTACTTCAGTAAAGTGAGAAAAAAATTAGTGGATAGGATAAAAGACAACTATGAATGAGGGAGGGTAAAGGGACATAAAGGGAGGTAAGATTTCTATGTTTCACTCAAAATGTTAAGACGGAGATGTCAGTAGTCCGTGATCAATTATGTAGATTTTATATCATACTCAGAGCAGTCATTTAAAAAGTTATAGAAAGAGATGTAGCCCAAAGCACCATAGATACGGGCGTATCTTGCTTTATTGTGCTTTACAGATTTTTAAAAAGATTTTATTTATTTATTTGAGAAAGACAATGAGCAGGGACAGGGGTAGAAGGAGAGGGGGAAGCAGACTCCCCACCGAGTAGGTGTGCCATCGTGGGGCTCGATCCCAGGACCCAGGCAGATGTTTAATCCACTGGCGCCCCAGCTTTGTGGATATTGAAGGTTTCTGGAGACTCTGCCTGAAGCAAGTCTATTGGGGACATTTTCCCAACAGCATTTGGTCATTTCGTGTCTGTGTGTCACATTTTGGTAACTCTTGTAATATTTCAAACTTTTCCATTATTATTTGTTATGGTGATTTGTAATCAGTGATGATGACTCACTGAAAGGTGGTTAGCCTTTTTAGCAATAAAGTATTTTTAAATTAAGGTGCATATTTTTTTAAAAGATTTTATTTATTTATTTGTCAGAGAGAGAGAGATGGAGAGAGAGGGAGCGAGCACAGGCAGACAGAGTGGCAGGCAGAGGCAGAGGGAGAAGCAGGCTCCCCGCCAAGCAGGGAGCCCCAAGTGGGACTCGATTCCAGGACGCTGGGATCATGACCTGAGCCGAAGGCAGCCGCGTAACTAACTGAGCCACCCAGGCGTCCCAAGGTGCATATTTTTTAAGGCATAATGCTAGCGCACACTTAACAGATGACAGTATAGTGTAAACATAACTTTTATATGCACTGGGAAGCCAAAAAAATTCATTTGACTCACGTTATTGTGATAGTCGTTTTATTTGTGGTGGTCTGGAACTGAACCCACAATACCTCTGACATATGCCTGTAATTAAAATAGAATTCTAAAAATGGTAAAAGCAACACAGGCAGTTAGGGAAAAGAAACAAAAACAGAACAAACAGGAAACCAACAAGAAGATGGTGGTCTTGATTTCCAGGATAGCTAGAAAATAATTACATTTGATGTATCTGGTCTAAATATACCAATTAAAAGCCTTACATGGGCATTGTGGAGTCAAAAAACATGGAAATTATATGTCAAATTGATTTAATTTTAAAAAATCACCTAGGGGATGCCTGGCTGGCTTGGTCGGTGGAGCACGTGACTCCTGATCTCGGGCTGTGACTGAGCCCCAAGTTGGGTGTGGAGATCACTTAAAAATAAAATCTTTTATTTATGTCTGCTTGTTTGTTTTTAAAGATTGTATTTATTTATTTGAGAGAGAGAGCGAGCAAGCACAAGCAGAGAGAGCAGCAGAGGGAGAGGGAGAAGCAGGTCCTCCACCCAGCAGGGAGCCTGACATGGGGCTCGATCCCAGAACCCTGGAATCACAACCCAAGCAGACTCTTAACCAACTGAGCCACCCAAGCCCCCCCCAATAAAATCTTTAAAAATAATAATCATAAGTCTTAAAAATCTTCTAATTTTTTGAAACATGGTGAAATACCAGATTGATATTAACCAGACTTAGTGTGGTGATCACTGTGCAGCATATACACACATATTGAATCATGATGTTGTGCCCCTGAAACCTACTAGAATGTGAGATGCCAGTTATATCTCAATTTTTTAAAAGTTAAAAAACATTCTGGGTGCACAGCTAAATTTGAATTTCAGATAAACAAGGACTAATCTGAAAGTGTAAAGTGTGTCCCGTGCAGCAGCTATCTGAAATTCCCCATAGCCCCCGTTTTCTCACCAGTTTTTTTTTTTTAATTTCTCCTACAAATCAACAGCGGGAAGAAAAATAAGCAATTTAACTCATGCGTCCCTTCCAAGAAAACGGAGTTGACTGTCCATGAGGTAGATTTCTCTCCCAGGACTATTGTGTGGATTAAATGAGCTCATGGAAACGAAAGCCCTACCCACCCAGGAGCTACTCCAAAAATGTTACTTTCCTCCTTTCCTGAAACATCAAGAACTTTCGGACATCCCCAGCCTGGCTGTGGCTCTGAGATAAAACCCAGCTGACCCTCTGGGGGCTGAATGTCATTATTATTTCAGTAATTAAAATAGGAACTAAAATTCAGCAATTCAAATTTTATTAAAAAGACAAGACATGGTTAACACAAATCCAGGCGGTACAAAATGGTATTCGGATGAAAAGGAAATTTCTCTCCTGTCCCGGCCCGCAGGCCTCCACTTCCTCTCCCCAGGGGCAACCCCTGTTACCAATGTATCCTTCCAGAAGAGCTCCATGCATATGCATGCCTATATATAACCGTCTTTTTTCCCACCAGTGCGAACATACTGCATGTACTGTTGTGCACCTTCACGTGCTATTTTTAGCTCCTAATTGCCTGCTGCAGTGGGATCCAGGCGGTTGATCCTGAGGGTCCTCATGAAAAACAGCCCTTTGAAACTCGTTGCTACCGCTATTGTAAGGATGTTGTCAAGGATGTCGTTCATTGTATCCCACAGCATCCTCTCCGAGGACCCCCGGGAGGAATTCCTGTCTGATCGTAGTACTAAGAACAGTTGCCCTTCTGAGCAATGAGTTTGTTTTTATCTCCTGGACATTGTGAATTGTGTAACGCCAAGGTTTCCCCTTTCCTGTTGGCTGCTGGAAAGCTTAGAGCCAACATTGGGGCCCACCCCTCCTGGGAGCAGAGGCTTTTATGGTATGCACTTCTACCCTTATTCTTGGCTCCACTTTCTGCCCGCCCTTGTTTTGCTAGCTTTAATTTATGCTGCCCTGACTTACCTTGTGTGTCCTTGTAAGCGGACTGGATATCTTTTTTGAGAAAAGGTGAAGTTGGAATAATTAAATAACCGCCTGGCTTTACTCACTCTCTTCTGTACAGGTCCTCACCTACTCCGCACTCTCCCCCATCATATCCTCCCAGCCGCTTCCCAGCGCTCCCTCCACGGTCTGCATAGCAATGACTCTGCCCTGCAACCTTCTATCCCAGCCGGCCTCCTTCTCTCTTGTGTCTTGACTGGGGGGCAGGGGAGCCTCTCTTGCTTGTCATTGCCTCTATCTCCACCCCTCGCCACTGTCCTCACCTCCATATGCATTGTGGGCGGCCTTTCAAGGTTTGATTTAATCATTCTAAAACTGAAGACTCTGGCACCCGGCCACACATTAGAGCCAGTCTCCATCCATCCCTGATTCCAGCCAGGCCGGCCGTTTGGTAATGTCAGTATTGTGTGCCATAAGAACAGGGCCATCCCAGGCCCACTTGGTCCCCACGTTACCTCTGGGGACCAAGAGAGGATTCCACAGAAGAGATGAATTCTTTTTGCCCGGAGCTGCAACCTGGCTAAACTTGATTCCCAGGCGAAGTGTTTGAACGACCAGAAAGGCAGAATGATCTCTAGAAAAGAGCATGAAGACCCTACAGAAAACCTAGGAGCCCCAAGTACTGTTCCTAGACCCGCTACTTGAGTGGCTGGTCAATGTTGGACCAGTCCCGTCCCTTCTCTGGACCCTAGTTTTCTAATCCCTAAAGGTAGAAAGATTAGACGATCTTAGGGGCACGTGGGTGACTCAGGTGGCTAAGCCTCTGCCTTCGGCTCAGGTCATGATTCCAGAGTCCTGGGATAGAGCCCCACATTGGGCTCCCTGCTCAGTGGGGAGCCTGTATCCCCCTCTCCCTCTGCCCCTTCCCCTACTCCTGCTCTCTTGTGTGTATGCTTTCTCTCTCAAATAAATAAAATCTTTTTTTTTTTTAAAGAAAGATTAGAGGATATTTAAGGGCCTTTCCAGCTTTGGCAGTTCTTAGGTACATGCTTCTGATCACACTTTCCATGGCCTCTAACTACTCCCTCTCGTCCCAGGCGTTTCCTAGTGATCTCTTCCGATGTGCTCATCCCTTGCTGCGGCAGATCTGCCTAGACTGGGCTCTATAATAAGACATTTCCAGTCCTCGGCCATAGAAGGGATGGTCCTGTAATTACCAATCTCCTAAACTGGTAGAGATGCCCCTGTTGACTATGGTAGCCTGAATGTGAATGTAACACAGCAAGACATTCAAGGGAAAGCCAGCAAGAAGGTCTGACGAGTCCGCTGCTTAGCTAGTTGATTTTCCACTGATGCACATGCGGGAGGGTCCTTTTCTCACTAGACGCACTGCAGCTAGTGGCTGGTCTGGACCATAATGGATGCGGTTCGCTGTGCTCCTGATTCACACAATATTCCCATCAGAGTGGATAGTGCTCAGAAGTTCCTAGGTGCCCTTTCCCACGGAGTGGTTATTTTTCTTAAATATACATTTTTAAAATGTAGAGACCATTAAAACGTACAGAGACAATAGCTGACTCTCAAAGTTCGTTCTTGAGTGCAGTCAGATGCCAGTCCTATTCAGAACACGTTCAATGAAGGAACTCATTCTCTGTAAAAACCCAGTGAAGTTGGGGCCATTAATTTTTTTTCAAGATTTTATTTATTTATTTGACAGAGAGAGAGAGACAGCGAGAGAGGGATCAGGAGCGGCGGAGTGGGGGAGGGAGAAGCAGGCTTCCTGCCAAGCAGGGAGCACAATGCAGAGCTTGATCCCTGGACCCTGGGATCGTGACGTGACGGGAGCTGAAGGCAGCCACTTAACAACTGAGCCACCCAGGTGCCCCCCTCTTTATCCTTTTATCTGTCAGTGGACATTTCGGTTGCTTCAATATCTTGACTATTGTCAATACTACTGTGCTGAGCATAGGAATGCATATATGTTTCCGAATTCGTGTTTTTGTTTTCTTGAGATAAACACCTAAAGTGGAATTGTCAAATCTTATGGTACTTCTACTTTTAATTTTTGGAGGAATCTTCATATTATTTTCTGTTATAGCTGCACCAACTTACATTCCCACCAACGCTGTATAAGAGTTCTCTTGTCTCCACATCCTGGCCAACACTTGTGATTTCTTGTCTTTTTGATAATAGTCATTTCAACGTGTGAGGTGATAGCTCATGGTTTTGATTGGCATTTCCCTACTGATGAATGATGTTGAGCATCTTTTCATGTGTTTGTTGGCCATCTGGATGTCGTCTTTGGAAAAATGTCTGTTCAAGTCCTGTTCATTTAACCCACTGAACCACCGAGGCGTCCTGCTCTGTCCATTTTTTTTTAAAGATTTTATTTATTTATTTGTCAGAGAGAGAGAGAGAGAGAGAGAGCGAGCACAGGCAGACAGAGTGGCAGAGGGAGAAGCAGGCTCCCTGCGGAGCAAGGAGCCCGATGTGGGACTCGATCCCAGGACGCTGGGATCATGACCTGAGCCGAAGGCAGCCGCTTAACCAACTGAGCCACCCAGGCGTCCCTACTCTGTCCATTTTTTAATTGGACTTCGTTGTTGTTGTTTTTCATATTAGTTGTAGGAGTTCTTTATGCATTTCGGATGTTAACCCCTTATCAAATATATTATTTGCAAATATACTCTCCCATTCAGTATGTTGTTTTTTTGTATTGTTGATGGTTTCCTTCACTATGCGAAAGCTTTTTATTTTTTATTTTATTTATTTATTTATTTTTAAAGATTTTATTTATTTATTCGAGAATGAGAGAGAGAGCGCACAAGAGGGGGCAGGTCAAAGGGAGAAGCAGACTCTCCACTGAGCAGGGAGCTGGGCATGGGAATCGATTCCGGGACTGTAGGACCGTGATCTGAGCCAAAGGCAGTTGCTGGACCAACAGAGCCACCCAGGCGCCATATTTTTTTTTTTTTACAGATTTTATTTTTTTATTTGGGGGGGGGGAGGGGCAGAGGTAGAGGGTGACACTCCTCAGTAAACACAGAGCCAAGATGCAGGGCTCAATCCCAGGACCCTGAGATCATGACTTGAGCTGAAGTCAGACGCTTAGCTGACTGAGCCATCCAGGTGTCCCACAAAAGCTTTTTAGTTCCATTCAGTCTCATTTATTTATTTGTGCTTGTCTTGTCCTTGCCTGAGGAGACAGATTCAAAAAATATCACTGTAACCAACATCAACGAGCTTACTGCCTATGTTTTCTCCTAGGATTTTTATAATTTCATGTCTCACATTTAGGTCTTTAATCTATTTTGAGTTTATTTTTACATATGGTGTAAGAAAATGGTCCAGTTTCATTCTTTTGCGTGTAGTTATCCAGTGTTCCCAACACCATTTATTGAGGAGACTGTATTTCCCCCCTTGTGTATTCTTGTCCCTTTTGTCATAGATTAATTGACCATGTAAGTGTGGGTTTATGTCTGGGTTTTCTATTCTGTTCCATTGATCTGTGTGTCTGTCTTTGTGCCAGTACCATACTGTTTTGATCACTATGGCTTTGTAGTATAGTTTGAAATCTGAGAGCATGATACCTCCAGCTTTGTTTTTTTGTTTTTGTTGTTGTTGTTGTTTTGTTTTTGTTTTTCTTTCTGTTTTTTTCCTCAAGCTTGCTTTGGCTGTTCAGGGTCTTTGTGGTTTCATACAAGTTATAAGATTATTCGTTCTAGTCCTAGAAAGAATGGCATTGGTATTTTGATAAGGATTGCATTGAATCTATAGATTGCTTTGAGCAGTACGGGCATTTTAACAGGATTCATTCTTCCAATCCATGAGCATGTTGTATCTTCCCATTTATTTTGTCGCCTTCAATTTCTTTCATCAACATGTCACAGTTTTCAAAAGACAGGTCTTTCACCTCGTTGGTTAAATTTATTCTTAGGTATTTTATTCTTTTTGATGCAATTGTAAACGGGATTGTTTTCTTAATTTCTCCTTCTGCTGCTTCATTATTAGTGTATAGGAATGCAAGGGATTTCTGTATATTGATTTTGTCCTTACTGAATTCATTCATCAGGTCTAATAGTTTTTGGTGGAATTTTTAGTTTTGCTATATACAGTGTCATATCACCTGTGAATAGTGAAAGTTTGACTTGTTCTTTACCAATGTGGACGCCTTTTATATCTTTTCCTTGCCTTCTTGCTGTGGCTAGGACTTCCAATACTATGTTGAATAATAATGGCAAGGGTGGGCATCCTTGTCTTGTTCCTAATTGTAGAAAAAAAGGTTTGAGCTTTTCATCATCGAGTATGATGTTAGCTGTGGGTTTCTCAGACAAGGTCTTTATTATGTTGACGTATGTTCCCTTGTATACCCACTTTCTTGAGGGTTGTTATCATGAGTGGATGTTGGCTTTTGTCAAATGCTTTTTTTAAGGTATATTTATTTATTTGAGAGAGGAAGAGAGTGGATGGGGGAGGGGGAGAGGGAGAGGGAAGAGAGAAGCTCAAGCAGACTCCCTGCTGAGCTCAGAGCCTGAAGCAGAACTTGATCCCAGGACCTGAGCCAAAACGAACAGTCAGACGTCCCTAGGCACTCTTCATTTTCTCTTTAATTTCTTCATTGACTCATTGGTTATTTAGAAGCATATTGTTTAGTCTCCAATTTTGTTTTTTCCAGGTTGGAAAAAAATAGTCGGTTAAGCATCTGCCTTTGCCTCAGGTCATGATCCCAGGGTCCTGAAATAGAACCCCACATCAGCCTCTCTGCTCAGCGGGGAGTCTGCTTCTCTGTCTCCCTCTGCCACTCCCCCTGCTTGTGCCGTGTGTGTGTGTGTGTGTGTGTGTGTGTGTGTGTGTGTGTCTCTCTCTGTCAAATAAATAAACAAAATCTTAAAAAAAAGTGCCCTCCTTAATCCCCATCACGTTTTTCACCCATCCCCCCACCTACCTCCCCTCTGGTAACCATCAGTTTGTTCTCTAGAGTTAAGAATCTGTTTCAACAATGGATTTTGGAACACTGAAAAATAAAATAAAATAAAATTCGAAAAAAGGAAAAAGAAAAAAATCTGTTCCTTAGTTGGTCTCCTTTTTCCTTTGTTCATAGGTTTTGTTTCTTAAATTCCACATATGTGTGAAATCATATGTCCTCTGCTGTTTTTAAATGAAATATTCTGCATATATCTATTAAGTCCATCTGGTCTAATATATTGTTTAAGGGAATGTTTCCTTATTCATTTTCTGTCTCAATGATCTATCTATTGATGTAAGAGGGGGGTATTAAAGGCCCCTACTTTTCCTGTATTACTGTCCATTTCTCCCTTTGTGTCTATTAATATTGATTTTACATATTTAGGTGCTCTTACGTTGGGTATATAAATATCTACAAGTGTTCTATCTTCTTGTGGGATTGATCCCTTTATCATTATGTAATGCCCTTCTTCGTCTCTTGTCACCACTATGATTTAAAGTCATTTTGGTCAGTTATAAGTACCACTACCCCACCATTCCGTGGCCATTTGCATGGAATATCTTTTTCCATCCCTTCACTTTCAGTTGTGCAGGTCTTAGATTTGAAGTGAATCTCTTGTAAGCAACATATAAATGGATCTTATGTGTTTGTTTGTTTTTTAATCCATTCAGTCACCCTATGTCTTTTGACTGGAGCAGTTAGTCCATTTACATTTTAAATAATTATTGCCATTTCGGTAATTGTTTTCTGGTGGTGTTTGGAGTTTTTTTCTTGCTCTCTTCCCTTGCAATTTGATGACTTTCTTTAGTGTTATGTTTGGATCCCTTTCCCTTTATTTCTTGTGTATCTATTATAGGTTGTTGGTGTGTGGTTATCATGAAGTTCGTATATAGCAACATACATATGTAGATAGACATATCTATATGTGTGTGTCTATTTAAAGTTGGTTGTCACTTAAGTTTGAACACTCCTTTTTTAAAGATTTTTTTTTAATTTTTAAAAGATTTTATTTATTTATTTGACAGAGAAAGAGAGATCACAAGTAGGCAGAAAGGTAGGCAGAGGGAGAGGGGGAAGAAAGCTCTCTGCAGAGAGCCTGATGCGGGGCTCGATCCCAGGACCCTGAGACCATGACCTGAGCTGAAGGCAGAGGCTTAACCCACTGAGCCACCCAGGTGCCCCAAGATTTATTTATTTTTATTTGAGAGAGGGAGTGAGTGAGAGAGAGAGGGAAAGAGAGAGCATGATCGGGGACAGAAGGAGAGGGAAAAGCCCACTCCCTGCTGAGCGGGGAGCCCAAAGAGGGACTCAGGACTTGGGGCTCCATTCCAGGACCTTGAGATTGTTACCTAAGCCAAAGGCAGACATTTAACCGGCTGAGCCACCCAGGTGCCCCTAAGTGTGAGCACATTCTAAAAGCACTAAACTTTTATTCCCCTTCCGCACATTTGATGCTTTTGTTGTCATATTTTATATCTTTTGTGTAGGTGTGTGTATCCTTTAACAAATTATTGTAGACATGGTTGATTTTTAAAACCCTTTGTCTTTTAACCTTCAGATTAACTTTATAAGTGGTTGGTCTACTACCTTTACTATATATTCACCTTTACCCGTGGGATTTTTTTCTTTGATATATTTTCTTATTTCTGGCTTTGGCCTTTTCTTTTCTAGTTAAAGAAGTTTCTTTAATATTTTTTATAAAGCCGGTTTAGTGGTGATGAACTCCTTTAGCTTTTGCCTGTCTGGGAAACTCTTTATCTTTCCTTTAATTGTGAATGATTACCTTGCCAGGTAGAATATTCTTGGTTGTAAGTTTCTTCTTTTCAGCACTTTGATTATATCATGCTACTTTCTCCCAGCCTGCAAAATTTCTGCTGACAAATCTGCTGAATGTTTTATGGGCCTCCCTCATGTGTAAATAATTACTTTTCTCTCTCGGCGTTTAAGATTCCCTCTTTATCTTTAATTTTTGACATTTTAATTATAATATGTTATTGTGTAGATCTCTCTGGGTTTGTCTTGTTTGGGACTCTCTGTGATTCGTGGACCTGGATGTGTGTTTTCTCCTCCAGGTTAGGGAAGTTTTCAGAAGTTACTTCTTCAAATCAGTTTTCTGCACCCTTTCTCTGTCTCTTCTCCTTCTGGGACCCCTATAATGCAAGTGCTAATATGCTAATATGCTTGATGTTGTCCCAGAGGTCCCTTAAACTAGCCTCATATAAACATTCTTTTTTTTTGTTTGCTCTTCAGTTCAGGTGATCTCCACCACCCTGTGTTCCAGATTGCTGATCCATTCATCCGTATCATCTAATCTGCTATTTATTCCCTCTAGTGTATTTTTTATTTCATTTTGGTCATTGTATTCTTTAGCTCTGTTCACTACTCTCTTGATTGAAGTTCTTTCTGTGTTCACACATTCTTCTCCTGAGTTCTGCAATCATCTTTATGACCATTACTTTGAACTCTCAACAGGTAGATTGATTGCTTATCTCTGTTTCGTTTAGTTCATTCCCTGAAGTTTTGTCTTGTTATTTCATTTGGAACATGTTCAGCTGTCTTCTCATGCTACCTAACTCTCTGTGTTTGTTTCTATGTATTAGGTAGTTCAACTAGGTCTCCTAGTCTTGAAGGGGGTAGCCTTAGACATAGGAGATGTCCTTTTGAGGCCCAGAAGCACAATACTCCCCTGGCCACCAGAGGCAGCTGTTGCAAGGGTATCCCCTCTGTGGGCTGAATTAACTATCCTTTGGTGGCCGGGCTGTGATTGCTTTAAGTACACTGGTGGGCAGCACCAGCCCTTGGCCTGATGGGCTGCAAGCCCCTATCACAGTAGCTGCTGGCCTGGTGTGCTATTGGGAGAGGGTGGCCCCCAGCCTAGCTGGCTCTGAGGCCCACTGGCAACTGACCAAAATTGTTCTTGTTGAGGTCCCTGGTTCCCTCTGAGTTACCAACTCCAATGGCCAATTATCTGTCCTCGACCTGCTAGGCCTCTCAACACCAACTGTCACCTTGATCACTCACTCCATGAAGCAATCTTTCTTACATCTTTTTTGGGACTCCTGCACACTTTCTTGTTTTTTCCTACCTCACAAGTTGCTCCTTCTCAGTCTGCTTTGCACGGTCCTTCTCATCTTTGTGATCTCAAAATATTGGGAGTGCTCAGGGCTTATATATGTGATAAATATATGTGGTATATCAAATACAGATATATATATGATAAATCAAATAGATCAACTCTTCTACTCCAAATCTTTTGATATATGCCCATTCTATCCACAGCAGTAGTTTTCAAAGTTCTGTGTAGATGGTATTTTTTTAAAAAACAGTGGCAGTTTGGGGCACCCGGGTGGCTCAGTCCATTAAGCATCTGACTCTTCATTTTGGCTCAAGTCATGATCTCAGGGTCATGATGTCAAGCCATGCATCGGGCTCCACATTGGGTGTGGAGCCTGCTTAAGATGCCTGGGTGGCTCAGTGGGTTAAAGCCTCTGTCTTCAGCTCGGGTCATAATTCCAGAGTCCTGGAATCGAGTCCCGCATCGGGCTCTCTGCTCAGCAGGGAGCCTGCTTCCCTGTCTCTCTCTCTCTCTCTCTCTCTGCCTGCCTCTTTGCCTACTTGTGATCTCTGTCTGTCAAATAAATAAATAAAATCTTTTTAAAAAGATGCTGTCTCTCCCTCTGCCCCTTCCCCTCCCTCACTTTTTTAAAAAATTAAAAATAAATAAATAAGTGGCACTTTAAAAATCATTTTTGAAACCAACAGACCAAACTTTAAAAAAATGTTTTTTTAATTTCATTTATTTGTCAGAGAGAGAGAGAGAGAGACCAAAAGCAGGGGGAGCAGTGGGCAGAGGGAGAAGCCGGCTCCCTGTGAGTAAGGAGCCTGACACACCACCCGATCCCAGGACTCTGGGATCATGACCTGAGCCAACGTCAACCACTTAACTGACTGAGATACCCAAGCGCCCCCAAACCAAACTTTACAACCCAAGTCAATGTGGAGCGACTCAAGCTGGAGAGAGCAGAGCTCCTACAGCTCTGGCCAACTGGCGTCCCTCTCCCACCTTCCTCCCTTCTCCCCACCAGCAGCCACTAGCTTAGCCCCACAGAAGCCACTCTGTGGAACTTTAGTACTCCAGGAAACACAGCTGGAAAACCTGCAGGATAAAGTACACACTCTTACAACACAGAGAAAACACCAGCAATAAGACAGTACCTCTCTGTGCTCTGGGCCCTGCTCCCCGTCTGTCTCAGGCTGACGGCCCTACCTTGGTCTCTATGCTTGGCCACAGCCCACAGGCAGCCTGTCCTTCGGCCCCCGCAGCAGTTTCAGCCCTCAGAGCACAGATGTCATGTCCCCTGGGGGAACGTGTTAGCCTCCCGGCCCTGCCTCTCGGTCTGAGAAACTTACTTTCCAAGTGTCAACGCAAAAGTCAGCAGTGCCTCTGTGAAGTCTGGCCCGACTCCTCCAGGAGGCCTTAGCAGGGGTCCTTCTTCAAACTCTCTCAAAGCAGTCTGAGAGTTGCAGGCTCTTGGCCTGGGGGCCTCAAGGGCAGGGATCTTAACTCTGCTTATCTCTGGACCCCACAGTGCCTGGCTTGTAACAGGTGCCCAATCAATGTTTGGAGAATGGCCGGGTAGACTCAAGTGATGGTTTGGACTCTATTAATAGACCCTATTAATATTCGCTTTAAGCAACAGGACTCACTAGATAGGGCTATCTTTACTGATAACCACGAAATAAACTGAGCCTGGTGGCTTCATTTCTTCTCTCCTAGCCTGGAAGCCATAAACAATGTGTCCCCTCTGTCACAGGTTCCAGAGGTGGAAAAATGGTTTCTGAAAGCCGGCTGCAGTTGGCAGCTTTCCTGAGCCGTATCTGGCCTCAGTGGGGGCCTCACAGGACCTCCAGGTTATCGAGCGCACAATGGCTACAATGCGCTGGGCTGCTGGAGTGAAGGGAACAATTTCTATAGTCTCTGTATTGTTTACACTAACTTCACAAAACATTTCACACCAGTGGAGGGAAGCCAGCGAGAGCAGACTATCAACACAGGGAAAGGGGCGGGGGATGGTGGAGCGGGAAGTCTATAAGTTCAACACCAGCCCTCCCTGGAAAACAGACTGAGATGGCTCCCACTAAACTCCTTGATGTTTTGTTTTGTTTACGAAAAGGTCGTGATGGGGAGAAAGGGAGCTTAAAAGTAACAGCTCCTATTTATTTAGCATTTACTGTGTATCAGGGATTGTACTGATGATTTTCTGTATAGGGTATCATTTTTTTTAAAGGATTTAATTTATTTGAGAGAGAGAGAAAGAACACAGGTAGGGGGAGGAGTAGGGGGAGAGGGACAAGCAGACTCTGCGCTGAACAGGGCTTGATCCTGTGACTCTGAGAGTATAACTGAGCTGATCAGTTACAATCAAGAGTCGGATGGTTAACCAACTTGAGCCACCCAGGTGTCCCTGTATATGGTATCATTTAGTTCCTCATAATCTCTTGAGATGGATACCACTATCACCACTCCAGTTTTGCAGATGGAGAGACTGAGGCATGGCAAGGCCAAGTAGATTGCGTGAGGTTAACAGGAGCGAGCCAGGATTCAGTCTTGTTTCAGAGCCCATGCCTTTAACCACTGCTCGACACTGTCCCCCATTAGTTGTACAAAGGCAACTGCAGCTGTGGTCCAGTTCCTTGGGAAGCTGACAAAGATGGTCGCCAGAGACTGACACAATGCCCTCAAGGAGGGAGAAGATGACCATAACTACACAGGACAGAAATAGGAAATGAAGCCCGGAGAGGTTCGTCAGAATTGGTGCTGGGGACCGTTGGCCACAGAGTTGGGGCAAGTGAGGAACTTTCCCTAGAGGTGCTGACCCATGCACTGAGACAGATTTTTGTACACACCCATGTTCACCGCATTATTCACAACGCCCAAAAAGGTGGAATTCCAAATGTCCCTCAAAGAATGAATTGATAAAATGTGGTGGACACAGAGAGTGGAGTTTCACTCAGCCTTAAAAAAGAATGGAATTCTGAGAATTCAGAGAGGGAATCAAACCATAAGAGACTGTTGACTCTGGGAAACAAACTGAGGGTTACGGAAAGGGAGGTGGATAGGGAGATGGGGTAGCCGGGTGATGGGCATTAAGGAGAGCACATGATGCGATGAGCACTGGGTGTTATACACAACTAATGAGTCATTGAACATCACATCAAAAACTAATGATGTATTATATGCTGGCTAATTGAATTTAAATTTAAAAATATAAATAAATAAAATTTTTAAAAAGAATGCCACAACATGGATGAACTTCGATGACATTACACTGAGTGGAAGAAGCCAGACAAAAAGGACTAATACTGGAAGATTCCATTTACGTGAGGTACTGAGAAGAGTCAAATTCCTAGAGACAGAAAGTAACACAGTGCTTACCAGGGGCTGAGGGCAGGAAGGAATGGGGAGTCCCTGTTTACTGGGTACAGAGTCTCAGTTTTGGATGAAGGACAAGTTCTAGAGATGGACAGTGCCAATGGCTGCACAGGAATGCTTATGTAATTCCCACCACTGAACTGTACACTTGAAAACAGATAAGACGGTAAAAAAAATAGAATAATGAAATGAAAAAAGACTCAGCAGTGGCCTGGTCCACAGAACTTGCAGCTCACAGGGAAGGGTGGTGGGTTTTGAGATCCCTGAACAGAGAGCCTCGGCGTGGCAGAAACTGGTCACCCGGAGAGGAGCGGCAGTGAGCGCGCATTGCCTGAAGAGGGAGCCAGAGAGCTCTGGGATGGTGAGTTTCCTCAGTCACCTCCTTCCCTCCGCCCCCGTCCCGCCCCACCCCCAACTCCCATCTGCGTGTGAGCGCGCGCGCGCACACACACACACACACACACACACTCACTCTCTCTCTCTCTCTCTCCCTCCCCCCCCTACTCCAGAGCTTACTCCACCAGCAGAAGCAGCAGGTGGGTGTGGCCTGACTCCCAGGGAGTCCTGGGGAATCCCTTCGACTGAGCAAAGGTCACACCTGCCTCGCCCAGCTTCTCCAGGGAACACTCCCTCCGCTCTGGCGACATAGAGCTAGTTGATTCTCCAGTGGAGAGACATGGAAGAGGTGCTGCTTGTCCAGTCTTCAGAGCCACCCAGGCATCGCACCCTGGGGATTAAATGAGATGTGTGGAGTGCTTGCACAGTGAGTGCGAAAGAGGTATCAGCTCCTATTCTCTCATACAAGGGTTGCGATGATTAATTACTTGGAGGATTTTGAAAGCACCAGGACGACACAGGCCTGTGAGTGGTGCTAGCTGATAATTATAGTAATAGTAATAATGATGATGATGATGATACTACCAAAGACCCAGGACCCTCAGCAGTCAGAGGAATGTGGAGACATGGAACCCTGCCAGAGAAAAGAAAGCCATGGTTTGGGGTCCCTGGGGAAGGCAGTGGCAGCCAGGCCCCAGAGAGCTCTGGCCTGCACCCACCTGACCCACCAGACTGCTGTTCAGTATCTCAGGCAGCCATTCAGTGAGGCGTATGGGGAGGGAAGCAAGGAACCGGTGGTAGTTGGCCTTCCATGCGTGGGACTCCTTCAGGGAAGGGGGCAGGGGGCAGGTCCTCCCTGGCATCTACAGGGACCAGCTATACAGTGCCGGCCTCTGTTTCAATTCCTCCCCTCTTGTGGTCTAAGCTTTGTTTTTGTAGCTGGAGAGGAAAGGCCTGGGCGGGCCCTGCTTTGCAGCACCAGGAACCACAAACCCGCCCCCGGGGCTGAGGGTACAGAATGTACCCAGACTGCAAACCACACCCTTGTGGCCCAGGGAGGCCCCTGGGGCGGGCTGGGGAACTGTCACACTACATTGTTTGAGTGCACCCTGTGCCTAGCAACTGGCCTGGGGTTCCACCGCACTCAATCAAGACAATGGGATGTCCCAAGGGGCCAGTACTGACTGTTGCCAGAGGGACGCCCAGGACCAGGACATCTCTGATCTGAGGAGAGGTCCAGGGACCCCTGCCCCTCCCCCAGTCCTGGTGCCAGATTAGGTCTGGAGCTGACATAGGCTAGAGCTTCTGGCCTAAGGCCACCATGGGACCCTCCTCGCCACAGCCAAACCCTCCCCCCTCAACCAATTTTGGGGGTGGATTCTGCCTCCCCCCATCTGTGTGCATTATTCCCCCCGGCCACCGCAGGAGGCCTACCTAGGACTTCCAGAGCAGTGAAGGGAGCAAGGCCGATGGGACATTTGGAGTGACTTGAAAATGAAAAATTGGGAGGGGGCCAAACCCACAGCAGGCCAGGGAAGGACTTCCAGTCAGACGGGTTGGGGGAAGAAGCTCCTGCGAAATCAGGATGAAATTCACGGGCAACAAGTGCAAGGGGGTTGTTAGTGACAGAACCTAACAGCATAATTTAGTGCAACACAAATAAACAAGACAAACACCAAGCAAAGGAGGGAGTTGACCACAAGTTGAATATGAATCAGCCTCAAAATAGAGCATGGCTCACTTATGTTGGCCACATTTTCCAAACCAAAGATCAGGGCACCAATCTGACAAGAATGAGTGTACTCATGGGGAAACAAGCCTGAGTATTTGCAACCGAGACTCTCCCCAGCAGACCGAGGTCCTAGGCTCACTGAAACTGTGCTCTCTTTAATCTAATGGTCCTCAGAGAGCTGTGTCCAGGATTGGGGACTAATGGAGAAGATTCAGAAGAGGAAGAAAGAGAGGAAAAATGGGGGCCAGTTTTGGGAAATCAGAGGCAGCAGGACGAGGTAGACAGGGCTTAGGTACCAAAGCCCAGCAGCTGGACCCTGCATGACAGCTGCAGCATCAGGAAAGCTACATAACCTCTCTGAGCTCTAGTTTCCTGGTCTTTAAAACCAGGATAATAACATCTGCCATAAAAACTGTTGTGAAGGGGGCACCTGGGTGGCTTAGTCAGTTAGGCGGCTGACTCCTGATCTCAGCTCAGGTCTTGATCTCAGGGTCGTGAGTTCGAGCCCCGTGTTGGGCTCTGCGCTGGGCGTGGAGCCTACTTAAAAAATAAAAAAGACTATTGTGAAGATTTAAATGATTCCAGGAAGTGTAAAGCACCAAACACATAGTAGGCCCCCAATAAATGCGTAGTTGTCTGTTTGCAGAAAGGTAAGACTTATGTGAAAAGATTTTATGAGGCCACTAAATGGTTGCTCCATGGAAAGTGAACAAGGTGAAATGGACTCTGGCTGGAGCAGGAAGGATTTAGGTGGGGGTGGGTAAGAACCTGGTGACCATGAGAAATGGCGAAAGTGGCAGCTGACAGGCTGAATCTAGCCCTCAGACAGAATTTGTTTGGCTCCAACAGTGTTTTCCAAAATTCTGAATTAGTTGCCAACCTTTTTTAAAAGTGCAAGATTTCACATAAAAACCCAGAGTTCTGGGCGTTTCTTGAAAAAGCAGAAAAATCTAGCAACTCTGGACCTACAGGTCTGGATGACAACAAGTGTGGGAGGGGAGTGAGGGCTGCTTCTCTTATAAGGTCTCTAACACTGGTGTTCCTCAAACTGTCAGGCGCTGAAGAAATCTGTTCCAAGGCAGATCCTAATATCCAGAATGGGCAAATCTGGGGAGATAGAAATAGTGGTTGCCCATGGCTGGATGGAGGAGGGAATGCAGACTCATACTGCTAATTGGCATGGGGTTTCTTTTGGGGGTGATGGAAATGCAACCAGGGAGATAGAGGTGGTAATTGCACAAAATTGTAAAAACCACGGAGTCATACGCTACAAGAGGGTGAATTCTGAGCTGTGTGAATTGCATCTTAAGAAAGCTGTTCCTTTAAAAATGGAGATGCTGATTCCCTAGGGCTGAGGTGGGGCTGGAGAGTCTGCATTTCTAACAAGCACCCCGGGTTCGCGCCACACTTGCTGGTCCTGGGACCAGCTCTGTGTCACCCCTGCAACCGATGGTTCGCAACCTCTGCTGCACACTCTCTCTGCCTTTCTCTGCCTACTTGTGACCTCTCTCTGTCAAATAAATAAAATCTCTTTAAAAATTTTTTAAAAATAAAAAAAATAAAAAACTACCCTTGTCTGGATCCCAGCCTCACCCCCACCCCCGATTCTGATAACACGAATGCGGGATGAGGCCCTGGGCATCAGAATTCCCCGGGTGACTCTACTTGGCAGCCAAATCTGAGAACCAGCTGTCTTACACCGCGGCCACTTTCCCCTTTCCCCTTAGCTGCCTGGGTGCGCCGGTGGCGTCTGACCCGGGCTCGGCTCCAAACCATCCCCCACCCCCGGCGTCAATCCCATCAGAGCTCTGGGTTTCGGAAGCCCAATCTTTCCTCCCCCGCCCCCCACCCCAGGTCCCCGGCCGGTGGCTGTGGTTCTATTTCCCGGGGCGAGCCAGGGTGAGCGCATTGTCGGAGGCTTTTGGAAAATCTAAAGAACTCTGATCCTCCCAGGGACCTCTGCTAAGCAAGCCGGGACTCCCCGGGAACCCAGATAGAACTGCCCAGCCGCCGCCGCCGCCGCCAGGGCTGGCCTCCCCGCCACGCCCTTGTCTGGCGGCCGCATGGCAGCCCACATGCCGGTCTGCACCCCGCTTCCCCCGGCAGCAGCGCGTGGGAAGACATGTGCTCGTAGGGGAGGGTGAGCAGAGGCGCGCGCGGCCGCACAGCCAGAGCTGGAGAGTAGCCCGAAAGCCCGCGGCGGCCGCCCTCCCCCAGCAGTGGGCGGAGGATCGGGGCGGGGGCGGGGCAGAAGGTGGGCGGGCGCGGGGCGGAGCCCTTCCCCCGGGGCTCCCTGGGTAATCCGCGCTGGCGTGCGAGCCTCGCTGAGCGGCCGCCCGGAGCAAGGTCCAGACGTGGGCAAGTCGTTCCAAGTGAAAAGAGGTTATAACCGCAGAAAGACAGAACATTTCGTTCTAAGTGGGAGGAGGACAGCTGGGCAAGGCCACTGGAAAGGCTCCCCCCAGCCAGCCTTGCTTTTACAGGACTGATACCACTTCCCAGATGTTTTAAGCATAACATCTCTATTCCTCCTCCCCGCCGCCCCCCACCCCCGCCACTTACTTGCTTTCTGCAGTCGGCTTGAATGTGCCTATTCGTGTCCTTTTTTTTCCTCAAGGGCTTGCTTGCCTCTTTTTTTTTTTTTCCTAGAGATTGGAGAGGGTTTAATGAGATTCTACCTAGAAGGTGCAGTAAAAGCTGGGGGAAAGCTGGTGTTAAAGGCTCTCTTGATTGATTGCTGCGGCACTCCTAATTGATCTAGCACTGCGGACACTTTCTCAGTCGCTCTTGATAATTCCTTGGAGGCTCCAGGGCGCCTAAGAGGCTTTGGGGGCCTCTTGTAGTTTGGAGAACAAACAAATGCCTCACTGCTCGGCTCTCCGGGGCCTTTTCTCCTTTCAAGACTAGCTTGGTCTCCTTGCCTTTTCTGCATATGGTGTGAATTGGGGCATATGGGTGCCTGCGAGAGAGCATGGAGGATGACAGCCCTGAGCTGGGCTGAAGAGCCGCAGGCAAGACCGTGTAGGAGGTGATCTTTTGAGCTCTTTGAGGCTCCTGTGCCTTCCTTCTACCCAAGAGATCAGAGAACCTGCTGGGGGCGGCCTGTGGCTGTGGCCCCAGGGCAGGCCAGCTTTGGACGGAGCAGAGCTGGACATTCTCAGAAAGCTCAGTCCCTTGGCGGTGCCTGCCTCCCAACAGGGAAAAAGCGCTGACAGGACAGATTCTCAGCATCTCCTCTGCCCCACCAGGCCTAGACAGCCTGCTCTCTGCCCCTGCCCTTTGCCCTCTGGCTCTGGCTCCTTCTCCAACAATGACACAGCAGATAAAAGGCTGAGGTATAGAGGGCAAGTGGCTCTGAATTAGGATGAGAGGCCCGGGGAGAACCACCATCTGTGGAGCAAGGACTGAGTTCCTCAGAGAAGGATCCTTGGTTGGTGGGGCGGGGGTTAGTTTTCACCAGGCAATGGTGGCCTGAAGGGGATGGTCCTGAGCTGTGCCCTTGGGGAAAACAATCTGATGAGGGGCCAGGGAGAACTGTGCGAGGGCATGTAATCAAAGGGGCATAATTATACAAGTTAACATGTATTGAATGGTTTCTAACTGCCAGACACAAGGCTAAATGCTTTACATGGATAATCTCATTTAGCTCTCTCAAGTACCCTAATTACCACCATTTTACACACTGGGAATGGAAATTCAGGCTCAGAGAACTTAAGTCACTTGTCCAAGGTCCACAGGGAGTAAGGGGGAGTGAGGCCGAGCACTCAGCTCCATCGGAGTTTGGAGCCACTGCCCTTAGCTAGGCAGCCTCCCCATGTACAGCATGAAGGCCTCAGATGTTACCAAGGAAGGTTCTGGCAACTCCACCCAAAGGGACCACTGCATCCCGCAAAACCTGGGAAAGACAGCAGGGATCGCGGGAAAATTCTCACCCCATCCTCTGTGCCCAACTCTGCAGCCTGTGGTGAAAAGCCTTTCCCTGCTGTCAGCCTCTGGTCCCCGCCTGAGCCCTGTGCACATCCACGTGCAGCCATGAGGCTCATGGGATTGGGGTGGGACTTGCTGTTGGCACAAGTGTCTGGGTTAGAGGGGAACGAATCAGCACAGAGAAGCAGGCTCTGCCTTCTCCACTCTTGAATCCCCAAGGAGCACTAGGCTTGAGCTAGGAGAGTGTTCTAGATGTTCCTGGCCAGGAGAGCTAAGGTGGGGCATCTCTTTCATCAGCTGTGCCAAAAGTCGCCCCAGAAAAGACAGCACTGTTTAGACACCCGTTGTTAGCCCCCGGTGTGAACTTTTCTGTGAGGGTTTGCACAGGGGGCCCTTTGGAATGTTCTTAGGGGTTGTCTGGTCCCTGCCCCAGCAGTCAGGCCCCTCTAGCCAGGGACAGTGAATCACCCAGAGCAGAATGCATCCATCTGTTTGGGAGAACACTGTGTGCTCTGGACCGGTGCCGGAGCCCAAGGGGAAAGGGAAGTGTACAGGACGGACCAGCCAGAGAGAGACTGGGAGGGCTTTCTCCCATGGCAGCTGCTCAAGCTCTCCAACTAAGCTTCACCAGCGCATCCCTCACTTTCTTGCCTTGGGTGGCAGGTGGCAGTGGGAGAGATCACAGGATGCTCTGCCCTGCACCCCACTTGGAGGCTGCTTCTCCACTGGCCCTGGACGTTTTGGTTGCAACTCCCGTGCCTTACCTCTCCATGTGTACTTAGAATTAATGTAGCATCATCTGATTGGGGCTGGGTTGCTCCCGGACTCTACCCTCTTCTCTATGCTCACCACCTCTGCCCTGACTCAGGCCTTGATCCTCTGTCCCCTGAATTGCTGTCACAGTCTATAGCTGCCCCAACCCCTGCCCCCCCCCACCATCCACTCTCCTTGCCACAACCTGGGCCATCTTTCTAAAAGGCATAAGTGATTATGTCAGTCCTCAAGTTAAACCCCTTCAGTGGCTCCTCATTAACTCTTAGGGCAGAGGGTAAACATTTTGGCACGGCATTCAAGGCCTTCGTGGTTGGGCTCAAACTTGCTCTCCTCCAGGGTACGGATAGCAGAGAAAATGCAGGGATGCCCAGCTAAATGCAAACTTCAGATATCCAACAAGTAATAGTTTAGTTTATGTATGTCTCTTGCACTGTGCCCTGAATTTTTGTTTGCTAAATCTAAAAATCCTACTCCAGCTGTGTGGCCATTCTTCCTGATAATAGCTGTACTTCAGGTCCTTACCGTCTTCTGAGTCCTTTGTTCCCCCATCCCCGGGCCTCCCTCTTCCAAACCATCCACCCCTCTGCCAAAAGATGCTGCCAGGCCATTCTCTCACTGCCATCCAATAATGCTATTCCCAGGGGCGCCTGGGTGGCTCAGTCGGTTTAGCTTCTGACTCTTGATCTCAGCTCAGGTCTTGATCTCAGGGCCATGAACTGAGCATGGAGAGCCTACTTAAAAAACCAAACCAAACAAAAAATCCAAAATGGGATTTACATTTTCCACCTCTGTTCCAATCCTTACCTGCCCTCAATTTCCTCCATGATGCTTTCTCTCGGTGTCCCAACAGCAGTCACTTGCCTCTCTTCTGGGCTCATGACATATCCCAGCATCCCACCACCTAACATTTGGGGGTGTCATGTTTCGTAGGACAACCTGCTGATCTGTGCAGAGCGTGTCTTCTCGACTGTCCCATGAGGCAGGATGCCTTATCCTTTTCGTTCCCTTCCACCTCCTACCATTGAGTCATGGGCCCTCAGTCAATGTAGGTTGGCCGATGAATGGTTCATTTACTCTTTCACCAGACTGGGAGCTCCTGAAGGGCAGTTTTGGGCCTGTACAGCACATAGTTCTGTTTGGTTGAACACACATTTATTGAGCGGCCATTCTGAACCAGGATCTGCTTCTAAGGTAAGCATATCTGTTTCCAATGCCCTGATGGAACCCAGTCTAGCTAGGGTGTGTATGGGTACTTACACTGCAGTGCAAGTTGTGCAATGAATAAAGCACGTACGGGGTGTGACGTGCTTAGAGTGGAAGGGATGATCAGAATTTGGGAAATTGTGGGGCGGCGCCTGGGTGGCCCAGTGGTTTAAGCATCTGCCTTCCACTCAGGTCATGATCCAGGGATTGAGCCCCACATCAGTCTCCCTGCTCAGCGCGGAGTTGGCTTCTCCCTCTCCCTCTGCCTCTCCCCCTGGCTCTCTTTCTCTCTCAAATAAATGAATAAAATCTTTAGAAGAAGAATTGGGGAAATGGGATGTTGGATACATTATAGCAGAGGTTATGCCTCCTTCCGGGGGAGGCAGAGGGCATTCCTGGCAGGGGAACCACAGGTACACAGTCGTGAAGGCAAGAAAGGCCACGGTGTGTCTTCAGGAACCACAGAACGTTCCAAAGCAGGGTCCATCAAGAAGAACCTTGAACAGTCACAGATGTTTGGATGGTGGATGACTGACCGGGACCCCTTCAAGAGGGTTCGACAGAGAACGCTGACTTACAACGTTGTATGCATTGAAGGTACCCGGTGTGATAATTCGATACACATATATACTGTGAAATGAGGACCAGAGAAAGGTGAACTAACACATCCATCAGCCATTTACCATCGCATGCAAGGGGCTTAACTGAGCAGACTCCTGTGTTAAGAGAGGCGATCAAAGCCAAACGTTAAGAGACCACACATTGCATGATTCCATTTCTGTGAAACGCCCAGAAAAGGCAAATCCATAGAGACAGAAAGTAGATTAGTGGTTGTCGGAGGCTGGGGGTGGGAACAGGAAGTGATTGCTAATGGGCACGAGGGACCTTTTCAGGGTGATGGAAAGGTTCTAAAATTGGATCGTGGTAACGGTTACACAACTCCATGAATATTCAAAAATCATTGAATTGTAGACTTAAAATAGGTGAGTTTTGTGTTACGCAAACTATACCATGATAAAGCTGTTTAAAAATAAGAGGCCATCATCAGTCTGGCCGCAGTGTGGGAAACGGATGGGAGTGAGGCAAGTCCAGGTGTGGACGGAGCAGTGAGCTCAGGCGCTGAGGCAGCAGGCAAAGAGGCCTGGGAGGAGGGCGGGAGTCAACAGACAGGCAGGAGGTGGAATCAGTGAGGTTCCGGGAATCAGATTGCCTGGAGGGCATAAGTAAGAGAGGGAAGAGTCTCTGGCTTCTGGCCTTGACAGCCGGGCAGATGGTGGCACCAGCAAACCTCGCAGCACTTAGTATGGTGCCTGACCCTCAGCGCATGTTTGGGGAATAAAGAAACGAAGCGCTTCATGCATTAGTGTCATCCCCTGTCCTTCTGGGGTTCCCTCTTACTCATAGGCTAGTCCTCTGGCCCCCAGGATGCTTACTTCCAGCACTGCCTGTTTGGAGGCAAGGAGCGACCTCGGGATTTTGCTGTTCCCGGATGCACCTGTAGGAAAACCCCTTCTGGTTTCTTTTCTGTGGCCCAGAAACCATCTGGGCACACAAGAGACCTCTGGTCTCGTGTGGGGAGGGGAACACTTGGGAATGGATGGCCACCAGGGCCCTGAGGATTCCTGTCATGGGCTTAGGACTCCTCTCTCACACGGAGAACGCCCACTCTCACCTGGACTCTGTCACTCCTACAAAGCCGCTCCCTCCCCCCAGTCAGTGATGCATCCCAAATCCTTGGGATGCCCTTGTGGGTCACTTCCACCTAAGTTCCCATTTGTACCAGCCACCTGTCAGTCCACTGGACCAGCGTCCCTCTGAGTGTTCTTTTGGGAACGCCTGCCTCAGAAGGACGTGGGTGAGGGGTGTTTATTAAACATGCAAACATGCGGATGGCCAGACCCCACACCTGACCCACTCCGCCCGAATCTACAGGGCTTGGTAGGAGGAAGGAGGTTCTGCTTGTTTCAGAAGGACCCCGGGTGGCTTGGAGACCTGAGAACGTGACAGCTACTGCGGTGGAAAGTGGATTAGGGGTGTTCGTGAGCCTGCCACCCTGGCAAGAAGCAGCTCCCCACCCTCCCCCTGCGGCCACCTGATGGACAGAGAGCCCTCCCCCAAGTGCTCCCCATGACATGGGTGGCCTTCCCTGATATTCATCCTTCCATCAGGAAAGGGACTCCAGCACCACCGCTAATCGGATTACCCTCTTGCACAATCTGCTCCTCTTCCCTTTCCCCCCCACTAAATTTCCACAGGATAATCAGTGCTCAATTGCTCTTTCCTCTGTCCTCCCAGGCACTGAGCACGGCTGGCCGGCTGACACGCGCGTGAGAATTGGTTGTTTACAGGCAAGCTCTTAAGGAACCCAGACCGAGTCTGGGCAGGTGACCGCCTTGACCAGCAGCATCTAGGATAGGGCCAGGTATACAGCTGGTGCCCAGTAGCTACTCGGAGCACTGAATCACTAATGAAGGGGACCAGAGGCATGAATAACAAAAATGCGAGTCTTGCGTTAGGCTTCATGAGTGACCACATTCTGAGTCTTCCAGACACAGATTTGCCCTCCTGGCTTGCCTAACAGTGACGTCACTAGGTCAACACCACTACCTTAGAGCCCCACAGACGGTGAGAACACAGTGACAGGCTAAAGAGCTGCAGAGATGGCAGGGACCATTTTTTTTTTGTTTAAGATTTTATTTACTTATTTGACAGAGATTACAAGTAGGCAGAGGCAGGGAGAGAGGGAGGAAGGGAAGCAGGCTCCCTGCCGAGCAGAGAGCCCGATGCGGGCCTTGATCCCAGGACCCTGAGACCATGACCTGAGCTGAAGGCAGCGGCTTAACCCACTGAGCCACCCAGGCACCCCAAACAACCAATTTTTTAATTGGGCTGGCGCCACTGCATGCTGGCATGGAGCCCAATGTGGGGCCTGAACTCAGGAACCTGAGATCAAGACCTGAGATGAGATCAAGAGTCTGATGCCCAAGCAACGGATGTGACTGATGTGGGACTCCATCCCAGGACCCTGGGATCATGACCTGAGCCAAAGGTGGATGCTTAACTGCCTGAGCCACCCAGGCATCCTCACCCAACAATTTTTAATGAGCTCTCCCCATGTGCCAGGCACTACACAAGTTCCCCAAAAGAAAATGGTGAACAGGACAGACAAGGCTCCCGCCCTCACAGAGCTTACATTTCAGTGGGGAATGCAGACATTAAATAATTATAGTTCTGAGGAGTGCTATGAAAAAAAAGAATGGTGTCTAGTGAAAGTGTATATAGCAACAGAACTTGAATTAGCCTCACAGGAATGGATGGGGGAACCCTGTTCAAGGAGGGGCTTATACCCAAGGAAGTGACCCTGAGCCAGGACCACAGGTAGAACCAGGACTTAAAGCAGGCAAAAAGCTGGGGGAAAGCATCTTGGGCAGGAGGGTAGGACCTGAGGTAGGTACAAGCTTGGCATGTTTATGGAACATGCAAGAAAGCTGGTGTGGCTGGAACAGAGGGAGTGAGGGGTGGGAAAGGCTGGAGCTGAGACCAGGCAGCTAGATGGGGGCCTTTGGTATCACAGTAAGGGATATGAATTTTATTTAAAGTGGGATGGGAGGGTTTCAAGCCCAGGAGATCTGATATGTGCTTTAGGGTCCCCTGGTTGCTGCATTGGTAATGGTTTGAAGGGGGCCACGAGATACATCAAGAAGTTAGGATGGCGAGCTGGCCTTGGGAGGCAGCTGTGAAGACTTGAGTGTACATGTTCAGCCCACACATTTTCCAGATTAGGAAACTGAGGCCCAGGGAAGGGGGATGACTTTCCCAAGGTCACCTTGCTTCCTGGTCCCATTTCCCCACAAGAAGGAGGCTAACAGAAAACCAAAGAGGGCAGGCTAAGTGGATTCGGGTTGGATGCATTCACTGATGCCTCGTGGCACATCTGGGGTTCTGGAAGCCGATGCAGAGGCTCGGAGTAGGAAGGAAATGAAGTGCCCACCCCAGGATCCCATTACTGCCAGGCTCTGTAGCTCCAGGGCCTGGGGGTGGGTGGAGCCTTAGCTTGCACATCCCAGCCCTGTTTAGTCTAGCAGTTGCTCAGCCAGGAGCTGAGTACTTACTGGCCAGTTCCTTCCTGCTTCCATGGTATAACGAAGTGCTGAGCTGGGCAGAACTCCCAGTGCTCCTTGGTCTCTGAACAGGCAAGTAGCAACCTCATGCGGGGCCACGTGAGGTCGGGGGGGCGGGGCCTGCCGCCAGAGCTCGCGTGGAATTGGCCGTTCTTTGACACACCACTTTCGTGGACGGCCAATCACAAGAGCCACAGCACCCTTGCTCCTCCCCCCACCCCCCTAACTTGTCCTGGTGAAAGCCACAGAACTTCCCGCCCAGCAAAGTGAGCTGGGGAGAGAAGTCCTTTCCTCCCTTGCCCCACACCCGGCCCGAAAGGCCTTGGAGAGAGGCCCCTTGTTCACAGCCCAAGGAGGATGAATGCTCTGCTGGCCAAAGGGAAACGTTTGCCTTTGGGGGAGGACGTTGTTGAAGACCAGTTAGGGAGAAATGACACCATAGGGATGGTCAAGCAAGGCTTTGTTGGAATAGCCTTGAGTGTAGATAATCATGAAAATAATCCTAGGTTGGAAAAATCTCCCAAGTCCTCACTTGCTAGTCGGCATTGGTGTCCACTGAACATGGCACCAGCCCACCAGACCAAACGAAATTTGCCATCCACTTGGGCCCCAGCAGGTCCGGTCTCCCTTCGCCACCTCCCCATCTGCTTTGGACGTGCCCTAAGAAGTGCCAAGTGGATTGAAGAGGGCCGGGAAAACTTTTCTAATCTTTCCTTAATGAGTTCTTTCCTTAATGAGTTAGATAACCTCCCTCTAGGTCCATTCCCCCATCTAGAATATGAGGGGTCTGAGCAAACGCTCTTTTTTTTTTAAAGATTCTATTTATTTATTTGACACAGAGAGAGATCACAAGGAGGCAGAGAGGCAGGCAGAGAGAGGGAGGGAAGCAGGCTCCCCTCAGAGCAGAGAGCCCAATGTGAGGCTATATCCCAGGACCCTGAGATCATGACCTGAGCTGAAGGCAGAGGCTTAATCCACTGAGCCACCCAGGAGCCCCTGAGCAAATGCTCTTTAAAAGCGCTTTCAGAGGTGCCTGGTTGGCTCAATGGGTTAAGTGTCTGCTTTGGCTCGGGTCATGTTCTCAGGGTCCTGGGATGGAGTCCCATGTTGAGCTCCCTGCTTGGAGGGGAGTCTGCTTCTCCCTCTGCCTGCTGTTGTCCCTGCTTGTGCGCGCACACACACTCTCTCTCTCTGTCAAATAAAAAAATAAAAGCTTTTTTAAAAAAAGATTTTATTTATTTATTTGAGAGAAGGACAGTGACAGAGGGCATGAGAGGGGAGAAGGTCAGAGGAAGAAGCAGACTCCCTGTGGAGCTGGGAGCCCAATGCGGGACTCCATCCCCAGACTCCGGGATCATGACCTAAGGTGAAGGCAGTTGTTTAACCAACTGAGCCACCCAGGTGCCCAAAATAAAAGCTTTTTAAAAAAACTTTAAAAAAGTAAAAAATGAAAGCACTTCTAGATGTGATATGTCAGGAGTCTAATAGCTGTTATGCACCAGATACCAGGTGAAGAGTTTCACATTCCTCATCTCCTTGAATCCCCACAAGAACTCCTGTGAAATAGATATACTTTACAGGTAAGGAAAATGAGGCTCAGAGAGGTTATGTGACTTACCTGAGAACACACAGCCAGGATCAAAATTCAAGTCTGTCTCGCCCCCACACCCTGCACTCCTAACTGCTTTTTTTTTTTTTTAAGGATTTTATTTATTTGGCAGAGAGAGGTCACAAGTAGGCGGAGAGGCAGGCAGAGAGAGAGGGGGAAGCAGGCTCCCTGCCAAGCAGAGAGCCCGATGTGGGACTCGATCCCAGGACCCTGAGATCATGACCTGAGCCGAAGGCAGAGGCTTAACCCACTGAGCCACCCAGGCGCCCCTCCTAACTGCTTTCTTAAGCAGCAACTTCCTTGACTCGACATAGTCTGAATTGCCCTTGAAGTCCTGACAAGCAAGGAATGGGATGCCCGAGAGAAAAAACGATTTTGCCTCCCCATTTTACACGTGTTGGTAGAAGCAGAGCTGAGGCATTGAGAGAAGGTCTCTTCGGCTTCGTTCCTCACTATGGTGCCACAGTGGGGGGTCCTGGGCATTCGGAAGAGCAACAGGGCACTGCCAGTTGGGAAAGTTGGCAGGAGAAATACCTCAGGAGGGCATATCACCTGCTTTATGGCGTCGGACCCATCCCTTGGGTTCTGGGATGTCTGACAAATACTGGGCAGGTTCTTGGGCCTATACACTAATGATATTAATGAGGGCAGGGGAGCCTAGTGAAAATTTAATAGACCAGTAATAAAAAGTTTCACAGACTCTGTCTGCAGAAGTTCTTTTGAAGGTCCACACAAAGCCGCCAGGGCTGCTTGGAACCCTCCGCCCAAGGAAATTATTAACCTTCCCCATTTCTGGATGAACGATGCGATCTGTTTATTAAATGCCTAAATTAAAGGGAGAGGATACAGTGCAGCTGGGGGTTTTCCACCATAATTCATTGGAGGCTCTCAGTCAGGGAAATTCGAGCCTGGGGCTGACTCGGTTTCCTGACCACTTCCTGCTCCCAGGCTTCCTCCAACCCTATGTCTTTAATAAGTTCAGGTTGTTCAGAGTTCAGCTCTCATTAACCCTTTGAAGTCTGGGTGGATAAATCACAGTTAAAGTCCACGAACCACTTAAAGTACATCAAAGATTGGTCAAGGAAGCAAGCAGTTGTTCTAGCGTGGATGCTTCTATTGGAAGGATCAAATGAGATAATGTGTGTGTGTGTGAGAGAGAGAGAGAGAGAAAGCACTTTGTGATCCTTGAAGCACAATAAATTACTTTTATTATTATTTTTTCTCAATAGGATGGTTTATTTATCTGCAGGATGGATGCTGGTCCTCATTAAGGATCTTTGAATGAACCAAACTGGTGCTTGTTGAGCCTGGAAAAGTACTAAACTTTCCTTGTGTTCCTCCTGCTAATTAACACTTGATTAAGAATCTTCTGATGGGCCTGTCACTTTGTGCACTTGAAGCCAGGACAAGATGTGGATTGTTTCTCCTCAACAATGGCTGTGAGAGGCAGAAGACCAAGAAGGAGCATTTCCAGCAGTGGGGGGCTTGGGTTTGTCCCTTGCACCACCCAGGACGGGAATTTTCAAGGGGAAGGAAATGTTATGTGCTCAGTGGCTGAGACGCCGTCATGCCCATCAGGGTGGGTCAGTCGCAAACATGGGTCAGCTGGGAAATGGAGCTCACGTCCTTAGAAAACTCTCTTCTAAAATGCTTGGGGTGACTCTCATATGCTACAGGTGGACAAGGGAATTGGCAGAGCCCTTTGGAGGGGAGTTCGACCATATCTCACAAAATTATATAATGCCTTTATCCTTTGACTCACCAATCCCATTTTTAGGGACTTATCCTGATGATACACCTCCAACAACACGGCCCTGTGTATGCACAAGTTATTCATTACAATGTTGTTCATAATTGCAAAATGTTTAGAACGTACCCAAGTGTCCATCCATAACAGAGTGCTTGGGTAGACTTTGGTATAGTCACGGAGTGGAGTCCTAAGTCTCTGTAAAAAAGAATCAGGATGCTCTCTATGAACTGATAGGGAGTGATTTCTAGGAAATGTTAGAGGAGGAGGGTGGAAAAAAGCAAAATGAAAAAACAACATATCCTTCAGTGTAAGAAAAAGGGGAGGTAAGAAAATACAGATGCACCTGTTCACATGTACAGAAAGAAACACAAGAGGAATAAACCAGAAACTGATAGAATTTGGGACCTACGAGAGTGGGTGGGAACAGCATAATGTAACAGGTGCTTCCTAGGCATTTTCTGACAATGGCTTACAGGTGCCATAGAGGACACAGTAAAAGGAATGGTAGATTCAGCCTGGAGTGGTAGAAAGGTCTATTGTTGTCTTGAAAGGTGAGTATGTGGTCACCAGGTTGGCTGATGAGATTGGCTGGGAGACTGTTCCAGGTAGAGGGGATGGGTCTGAACAAAGGAGCAAAGATCCAGAAAGGGGAGACAGACTGGTATTTAGAGTGAAAAGTGTGGGACGCCTGGGTGGCTCAGTCAGTTAAGCATCTGCCTTCGCCTCAGGTAATGATCCCAGGGTCCTGGGATCGAGACCCGTGTAGGGCTCTTTGCTACTTTGCTCTTTGCGTGGGGTGCCTGCTTCCCCCTCTGTCTGCCACTCCCTCTGCTTGGGTGCTCTCTCTCTCTCTCTCTCTCTCTGACAAATAAATAAATAACATCTTTTAAAAAAAACAATAAGGTGTAAAGTGTGTGTGTTGGGGGTCAGGGGGCAGGAATGACAACTGAGAGAGAAGGCCGTGTAGGACAGGCAGGAACCAGAACGTGAATTTCCTTTTTTGCAGTGGTAGGCAGTTTGAATGCTATTCCAAGTGACAAGAAGCCACTGGAATATTTTGAGCCAAGGAATGATCTGGGGCAGTTGATGCTGCATCAGTCCCTCTGGCTACAGTGTGGGGGATGGACTGAAGGGGACAGAGAGGAAGCAAGGAATCCAGTAGTACTAGAGGTGGAAAGGATGGGTCCTGCTCCAGATTATTTTGAACGTCCAGCTGGTGGACAAATTGGTGGATTGGGGATGAAGCAGAAAGAGGAAGGAGTCTAGGATAGTTCCCAGATGTCTGGCCTAAGCCATTGGGTGTCTGATGGTGCCCTCCTGCAAGATGGGGGGGGCACAGGAGAAGGGGCAGAATTTGTGGGGAAAGGTGGTACGTTATCTTGGATGTGTCAAGTGGAAGGTGTCCGTGGGGCACCCAGAAGTTGGGTGTTTGGGTGTGGGGCTCAGAGGAGAGGTCCGGGCCTAGAACACAGGTGCAGGACCAGATACGTGGAGGTGGAAAAGATGAGGCCAACACGGGACAGTGTATGCACTACAGTGAGACGAGAAGGGATCCAAGGACGGAGTCCTAGGGAATGCTGACATGAAATGGGTAGATGAGGAAGACCCCGCAAAGGTAGCTAAAAGGAGGGTTAATAGAAACAGAAGACAAACCATAAGAGACTCTTAATCATAGGAAACAAACCGAGGGTCGCTGGAAGGCTGGTGGGTGGGGGATGGGATACTGGGGTGATGGGCATGAACGAGGGCGCGTGATGGAATGAACACTGGGTGTGATATGCAACTGATGAATCGCTAAACTCTACCTCTGAAACTAATGATACATTCTATGTTACTTAACTGATTTTAGATACAAATTAAAGAAGCAGAAGAATTAGGAGAGCTGAGGGCCACCAAGGCCCAGGAGAAGACAGTTGCCAAGGGAATGTGCTCAGGGGGCCTGGGGCAGCAAAGTGGCCACTGAGTCTGGCCACTGACTTCTAATCTTTGGGCGGATGGTTGTTGGCAGGGTCGGAACCAAACTGCGAGGCCTAAGGTGAGCGTGGGGGAAGTGAGGAAGTGCAGTCAGTGGTGGGGGCGGGCTCTTCTTCCAGGACCTTCTACTGTGAAGGGAAGGAGGGAAGTAGGAGGGCAGTTGAGGAAGGGCGGGGTGAAGGGTTGGAGAAGAACAGGCAAGTGAGCCCACTGGAGCTATAGGGGGTTAGTAGACACCCAAGACTGAAAACCCAGAAGAGAAAGGAATTATCCAGTGGGGTCAGGTGGGGCAGGAGTTGGTGGGGGCAAGATGGCCTAGAGAGCCCCAGGAGAGGGGTTAGGGTAGAGGAGGAGGAGGGAGACCTCTCTGTATGAAGGTTTACTTTTCATGAAATCATATTTTAAAGCTTTATTTATTTGTCAGAGAGAGAGAGCACAAACATGGGGAGCAGCAGGCACAGGGAGAAGCTGGCTCCCCACTGAGCAAGGAGCCTGACACGGGGCTCGATCCCAAGACCCCGGGATCACGACCTGAGCCAAAGGCAGATGCTTTAACTGACTGAGCCACCCAGGCGCCCCTCGTGAAATCATTTTTAATGTGAAGGAAGCAGCAAAGATCAAATTATCCGTGCATGAACTGGGGCTCTTTGCAAACTTGCAGAGCGCCAGCATAACTCTGTGTTAGCTCAAACAGGGTCCTGGGTTTTGGTTCTCGGCATCTAGAGGAGATGGAGCTGGGGGGGGGCGGCGGGGGGGACCGCTGGTGGCCCGCTGTGAATTGCAAACAGTACAGGCTTCAGACGCAAACACAGTTGCCTGTACGCACGAGGGCCTACGATAATAATCAAGGTAAAAAGTCTCCCTTAAAACGGAATAAGACTCGGCCATGAATAAATAGGACCTAATTAATGGGTTTGCCAATTGTTCTTTCCTGTTCTGGACTTCGGCCAAAAGCCGGAGGGCTGAGAACAGGACAGGGAGAAAGGCCCCCCCGCTCCTTTCCTGATTCACAGCTCTGAGGTCACCCGGAGGCCCTGAAGGTTCAGCAGAACCCGGGGCCACAGGGAGGCCTGGGCGTGATGTCAGCACTGATCTTTCACGAACCAGGGGCCCATCGGTCATTGAGTGTGCTCCGAGGGCAAAGGACTTCGGGCTAAGATGTTCCGTCCCTTCGCAGACAATAGAGCCTCTAAACTGCTTTGGAAAAGATCACGCAAGTCATTGTCTCACTGAAAAAAGATCGTGCTGACCCTTGCGTGAGATACACTGGACAGGGAAACAAAACATTTGATCTGGGCTCGAGCTCTGGCTCCAAGCTTGCTATGTGACTTTAGGCAGGGACCTTCCGCTCCCAGGGCCTCAGCTGGTTCATCTGCCAAGTAAGTGGAACGAATAGAGGATCTTTAAGGGAACTACCCCACCCCCCCACCCACATTCTTTTTTTTTTTTTTTTTTGATAAATCAACTTTCTTTTTCAGAGCAGTTTTAGGCTCACGTGAAATTGAGCAGAAAGTACAAAGAGCTCCCATACATCCCCTTTCTTCACGCCCGACCTCCTCCCCTAGGGACATCTTCCGCCAGTGGGACACTTGTTATGATGGATGAATCTACGTTGACAAATCATAATCACCCAAAGCCCACTGGGTTGCACGTTTTATGGGTTTTGACAAATATATAATTACTCGTGGCCGCCGACCCAGTATCACAGAGAACAGTTCCGCTACCCTAAAAGTTCTCGGGACTCCGCGGATTCGTCCCTCCCTCCCCTCAGCTACTAACAACCACTGACCTTGTTACTGTCCCCATAGTTTTGCCTTTTCCAGAATGTCACATAACTGGACTCATACAGTTATGTAACCTTTTCAGATTGGCTTCTTTCACTTAGTAATATGCATCTAAGATCCCTCCGTGTCTTTTCGTGGCTCGCTAGCACATTTCCTTTTAGAGCTGAACCATCTCCCATTGTCTACATGGACCACTAGAGTATACCAGTAGATGTGGTTTATTTACTCATTTATCTACTGAAGGACATCTTGGTTGCTTCCAAGTTTGGGCAGTTATGAATAAAGCTGCTGTAAACATCCTTGTGTGGGGCACCTGGGTGGCTCAGTGGGTTAAGCCTCTGCCTTCGGCTCAGGTCATGATCTCAGGGTCCTGGGATAGAGCCCCACATGGGGCTCTCTGCTCAGTGGGGAGCCTGCTTCTCCTTCACTCTCTGTCTGCCTCCCTGCTTACTTGTGATGTCGCTGTCAAATAAATAAAATCTTTAAAAAAAATCCATGTGCAAAATTTTTAAGTGGACATAAGGATTCATCTCATTTGGGGAAGTACCATGAAGCATGATTGCTAGATTGTATGGTAAGTATATGTTCAGTTTTTTTTTAAAGATTGTATTTATTTGACAGACAGAGATCACAAGCAGGCAGAGAGGCAGGCAGAGAGAGAGGAAGGGAAGCAGGCTCCCCACTGAGCAGAGAACCCGACACGGGGATGGACCCTGAGATCATGACCTGAGCCGAAGGCAGAGGCTTTAACCCACTGAGCCACCCAGGTGCCCAGTATATGTTCAGTTTTATACAAAACTGCCGAACTGTTTTCTGAGGCGGCTGTACCATTTTACATTCCCGTCGGCAAGGAATGAGTATTCCTGTAGCTTCGCATCCTCACCAACATTTGGTGTTGTCAGAGTTTTCAACTTTGGCCTTTCTTTTTTTTTAAGATTTTATTTATTTATTTGACAGAGAGAGAGAGTGACAGTGAGAGATTGAACACAAGCCGGGGGAGTGGGAGAGGGAGAAGGAGGGAACCTGACATGGGGCTTGATCCCAGGACCCTGGGATCATGACCTGAGTCGAAGGCAGACGCTTAATGACTGAGCCACCCAGGCGCCCCTCAATTTTGGCTATTCTAGAAACTATGTAGTAGGATCCCATTGTTGTTTCCACTTGGGTTTCCCTGATGACATATGACGTTGACCATTTTTTCCTAAGCTTACCTGCCATCTGTATGTTGTCTGTTCAGGTCTTTTGCCCATTTAAAAATCAGCCTTTTCATTTTCTTATTGTTAAGTTTTAAGAGTGCTTTGTGTATTTTAGGTAACTATCCTTTATCAGATGTGTCTTTTGCAAATATTTTCTCCCAATTTGTGGCTTAGCTTCTCATTATCTTGACAGTGTCTTTCATAGAATGGAAGTTTTAAATTTTTTTCAGTAGTTTTTCATTTTAATGAAGTTCAGCATATCAGTTATTTCTTCCATAAATGTTTCACCAGTGAGCCCATCTGGGCCTGGTGCTTTCTGGTTTTGGAAGGCTATTAATTATTGATTCAATTTCTTTAATAGCTATAGGCCTATTCACATTGTTGATTTCAGCTTGTGTGAATTTTGGAAGATTGTCTTTTAACGAATTTGTATATTTATCTAAGTCATCCCATTTTCGGTCACAAAATTGCTCATAATTTTGAGATAATATCTTTGTAATGTCCATGGGATCTGTAGGGGTGGCTCCTCCTTCATTTCTGATATTAGTAATTTATGTCTTCTTTTTTTCTTAGCCTGGCTAGAGACTTAGAGATTTTAATGATCTTTCTTTTTTTTAAAAGATTTTATTTATTTATTTGAGAGAAAGAGAACAAGTGGGGGGAGGAGCAGAGGGAGCAGAAGAAGGCTCCCAGCTGGGCAGGGAGCCCAAGGTGGGGCTGGATCCCAGGACCCTGAGATCATGACCTGAGCCAAAGGCAGATGCTTCACTGACTGTGCCACCCAGGTGCCCCTTTAATGATCTTTTCAAAGAACCATCTCTTGGTTTTGTTGATTATCTCTGTGATTTCCTGTTTTCAATTTCATTAATTTCTGCTCTGTTTCTTTGTTGCTCATTTTCTTCTGCATACTTTGTATGTAATTTGCTCTTCTTTTTCTAGTTTCCTAAACTGGGAGCTCAGATTTTTTTTTTATTATTATTGTTTTAAATCTAAGGCTTGTCTACGCAGAGCCACCAGCAATTGTTCAGTCAGAGTCTGGGTTTTCCTACCCCAGCATGGGTTCCCAAGGAGGTTTCTGCCTCTGGGCTTGCTTATGCCTTTAAGTTGTGATTCTTTGTATCTCCCTGTCTCCCCAGCTGCAGAGACAGAAGTTTGCCCGGTGACCTCACCTCTCTTATGGGTCTAAGCTTTTTACTTATTATTTGATGGAGTGGTGGCTTCTAAGCTCCTTATGTACTGGACCGGAAACCAGAACTGCCTGTGGTTTTTCTGTGTGTGTTCATTCTTGTTTTGTCTCCCTACATCTACTATAAGCTCTATCAGTTGAGGAACCCTGTCTGTCTTCTTCATCTTTTATCTTCAGTGCCTAGCACGGTGCCTGGCACAGGATAGGTGCTCGGTGCTCCATGCATGTTCGATGCAAAAATGAAGGACAGGGAGCCAGAAGACCCAGGTTGTATGATCTTGGGCAAGTTCCTTCCTTTCTCCCAGTCTCAGCTTCCTCTCTATCTGATGCTGTTCTGGGTTTGTTTTCTTTTTGTTTTTTGGTTTTGTGGTTTTTTTTTTTTTTTTGGTTTGTCTTGTTTTTCTTTTAAGTCAGCTCCACACCCAGCGTGGGGCTTGAACTCACACCCCTGAGATCAAGACCTGAGCTGAGATCAAGAGTCAGCTGCTTAACTGACTGAGCCACCCAGGTGCCCCAGTTCTTGTTTGTTTCTTTATTGCCTCCCCACCCCCCACAGAATGTAGACTCCATGAGATCAACAACCTTTGTCAGAGAACCCAGCACGTAATAGATTCTTGATTGTTTGTTGAATGAACAAACAGATAACTGAAGGGGGTTTGCTTTGGTACTTCCATGGTAGGGATTTCTGGAAACCTAATGGGGTGCCTGTCTGGGCTAGTTTTAGGTACTCCGGAGAGAGCTTAAGGGCTCTCTAGGAGAGAAACGAAAATAGGTCACATGGGTTAAGATGATCAGAAGTGTATGGAAAAACGACTTACCAAACTTTGGAACACAGTGGCTTCCCTTTGTGTCACTCAGGAGGACACAGGCTGTGCCTCAACATGTGTGTCTGACCACAGTTTGAGGCTTGATGCTGAACCCTCCAAAGCCACACAGACTTAGGTAATGTGACCCAGTTCCTCGGTTTGGCAAAGAACGGGGTGTGTAATGGGGAAGAGAAGGCAGTTATGTACCAGTTTCTTCCTAAGGGCAAAAAACAGAATGTTCAGCATTTGTGGGAGAGGCAGGAGTTGTGTTCTGCTTGAGGAATTCTTGCTTACTGGTTGGGCAGGGTCAGGTGACAGACTTTCAGAGCTCAGCCTGTCACCAGAATGGGCCCTGCCCAGTGTCAGGAAAAATGTTTTATGAGTCTTAATTTCCCTCAGCAATTTGAAACAACGCCCTGCTCTCCCATTTCACAGACTTGAGTGGTGAGATTGAAGGCAATGAAGCTGTAGGACCTTCTAAGAAAACTCTTGTTGAAGAATTCAATTGGGAGCCTCTAGGACCCAAGTTCTAAAAGATCCTTGCCAAGAGAAACTCATTCCTTGATGCTCTGCTCTGCAAGGCCCAAGCTGCTGAGATGTTATGGATGCCTTTGGGGTGAGAAGAAGGAACTTGCAGCAAGCAATCTGTCCTTCGGGTGACAGTTGTCTGTCTCATTCTTCCTAAGTCTAGCAGCTGTTCTTCAGCAAGTTTGAAGACTGTTGGAACAGATCCTGTATTCCCAGGTTTGGGGAACTGGGTATAATTGGGTAATTTTCACCCACAAGGATCTTTTAGGTCTGTGAAAAGCTGCATTCCCATAGAAAATAATCCCTTCAAATTAACATCTCAGGGTAGCCTGTCTTGAGTGTGAGGTGGAAAGGCAGGGGACAGTGACGATTGGTGGGATGAGGCAGGACTGGGGGCTTTGCAAGGCCTCTTGTGGCCCCCGAGATTTGACAGTTCCATGTGGATGTCACTTTTGCAGCCACCAAAATCGGAGAGGGAAGTCTCTGAAATTTTGTCTTTGGATGTCAGAGCCCCGGATTTTGACCTGTGGCTGCCGTTTTAGGGCTCACTATCCCTATTGGCTCCATAAAGACATTTAAGAGGTTAGTCCAGGCTCCCAGTGTCTGGAATATCTCTGATGAGAGGACTCTTGGGTCAGCTCCAGGCCCCCTTGGATGAGCAATTCTGGGAAAGTGGTTCTGCAGCAGCAGAGATCCTCCCAACCACCCCCACCCAACTTAGGGAATACCTGCCAGCCAGCTCTGACCCACAGCAGTAGGCACACCCCCTTTGTGGAAGTCAGAAGTGACAGACCCTTCTATGATGTCTTTTCTATGCCCTCTTTCTCTTTTCTTCTCCGTCCTTCTCAATACATCCGAACTCCTAAGGAAGAAACTGCTGGTAGCTGACTCCCACATCTGTTCTTCTCTTCCCTAAAAACAGAAACTTAGATTTGTTTGGGGATGGCAATGTAGCCAGTTAAAGAAAGCCTGCCTCAGGAGGTGTGACCAGACTAAGTTTTGGCCAAGGAGATGTTAAGCAGAAGTATTGTGTAGTATTTCTCAGAAGCTTCCTCAAAAGGAAGGAGTGATTTTTCTTCCCCTTCCTCCTTTCGGCTGTCTGGATTGTGGATACAATGGCTGGAGGTTGAGCAGCCCTCAGAGGCAATGAGGCAACATGCTAAAGAGGGTGGACCAGCAGGTTGGCAGAAGTTTAGGTCTCTGGTGACTTTACAGAGTCAACTTGTCAACCCTGAACTGCCTGCATTCAGACTTCTCTTATAGGAGACATAAACTTCTATCTTTTTAAAGCAACTGTTAGTATTTTTTCTGTTATGGGAATTAGAGCTAATCCTAACTAACACTGTACCCACTCCCTAAAATGAGACTGTAATTTGGCAAGTCATTCCAGATAGTGGGGTGGAGTTTTATGGGTTAAAATATGGATATGGAGAAAAGTGAGCATGTAGAATACTTTAAAGGAAAACAGTAGGAATTTTCTTTCATTTATTTATTTATTTAGAGAGCTTGGAGCAGTGGGGAGGAGCAGAGGGAGAGAGAGAAAGAATCTCAAGCAGACTCCCAATGGGGGGCTCCATCTCACAACCCTGAGATCACGACCTGAGTCGAAATCAAGAGTCAGTCGCTTACCTGGCTTAGCCATCCAGGTGGCCCAACAGTGGGTATTTTCTTAGTCAAGAAGCATGGAAACACCACCGGGCTGTATGCAGTTTCCCTGCACAATAAGTCCCGTGAGAACCCATATCACATCTCTCAGATTTGCCCCAGTATTCTCAGTGCTTAGCCCAGTGCCTGACCCATAGGACAGGTTCAATTACAAAATTATTGAAAGAATAAACAGTTCATCATTTTCATAATTGACATAATCAACAGGTCATTTACTTGGGTGATTTGAAGGACTTTGGGAAAGCTCCCCCACTCCTCATTGCCATCCACAAATTTCTTCCCCAACCCACCATCGCCCGCCACAATATCGGGAACTCATATAGATTTATCTATTAATCAGTCTGCGTCAGGCACTGTGTTCCATCCTGGGGTTGTGGCGGTGAGCAAAATAGGTGTGGGTCCTGCCCTCTGGGAACTTCCAGGGCAGGGAGGTAGAAGCAACACACAAAAATAATGTGAATTAGTCATTACAATCTGGGATAAATGCAGTGAAAGAAACAGTAACGAGGGAAACTTCTTTAGACGGTGTTGTGGGCAAAAGCAGATAGGAACAAACTTGGCAGTGCCGGGAGTGCGGTGGCGGTGCTAGCGAGAGCATTCTGGACTGAGGGATCCACATGCACAAAAGTTCCAAGGTGTATTTAAGGAATAAAAGAAGTTCGGTGGGGCTGGAACTTCGACAGAGCAGGGGAGTGACACAGAAAAAGGCGGGAGAGGTCAGCAGAGGCCAGATCACGTAGGCACTTGCCGGCCAAGGGAGGGAGTTTGGACGTTTGGACTTTATCCTAAGTGCCATGATAAGCCTTTGATAAGCTTCAAGCAAGGGAACACCAGGATCTGATTTTGCATTAAGAAAGTCACTCTGGCTGTTGGGTGGAATTGGACAAGGTCCACTGGGCAAGCAGGGAGCCCAGTGTGTGAGACTTTTGCCCACATGAGACAGGGAGCCCATGTGAAAGACGAGGGTGGCTTAGACCGGGTAGTGGCAAAGACACTGGAAAGAAATAGAGGGATTTGGGGGTGCAACTGTTGACGGTCGAGCAGACCAAATGAGCAATGGACTGGACGCGGGAGGTGAGGGAGAGGGAGGAATCTAGGGTTCTGATTTGCATAGCTGTGTGGATGATGGTGCCTTACACTGAGGAGGGATGCACTAGGAGAGATGGGAGTTCAGACTTTCATTTGGATCAGGTGGATCTTGATATACTCATGAAACATACAAACGGAGCTGTGCAGGAGACAGCTGGATATTGGAGGCTGGAGCCTGGGAAATGCTTAGGACTGGAAGTGTAAATTTGGGAGTCATTAGGGTGGTGATGGTGCTTAAAACCTTGGGAGCGGGTGGTCCTGACCAGAGAGGGAGTACAAAGGGGGCAGAGCGGAGCCCAGAGGCACTCCAACAGCAAGACGAGAAGTAAATGAGAAGGGATGGTAGAATTATTTGTACACTGCCTATCCTCCCCAACAGAATGTTTGAGTTTGAGGAGGCTGGTGAATAGCACCCCTTCTCTTCTGTCTGCAATCAGAATCAGTCAAGAGAGACACACACGCATAAGTCAGACAGGAGAGAAGAATATCGCCCTTATTAAGTGTGAAGCAGCCTGCCTCACTGGCTGTCTCCATAGGGAAACATGAAATGGGCTCCATGTCTGATCTGGCCTGTGCCTAGCAGAGAACCTGGCACACAGTAGGTACCAATGCTTGTTGAATGAACGGATCCAGATGTCCAGACTGAAACGGTCTTCATCGATCATCCAAGAATCACCTGGGGAGCTTTAAACTGCCTATGCACGAATCCTAATCCCAGACTGATTTTCTCGACATTCTGGTGATGACGCTGAGATGTCAGGTTGCATTAAATTCCTGCCAGGTAACTCCAGTGTACAGTCAAGGTTAAGAACTATTGCTCTGATGGGGCACCTGGGTGGCTCAGTGGGTTATGAGTCCAACTCTTGGTTTTGGCTCAGGTCATAATCTCACAGTTGTGGGATCTCGTGGGATCAAACCCCAGATCGGGCTCTGAGCTCAGCCTGGAGTCTGCTTGATATTCTCTCTCCCTCTCCCTCTGCCACTCCTGCTTGTGCTCTCTCCCTAAAATAAAATATATACATCCTAAAAAAAAAAAAGAACTATCGTTCTGGTCCAATTTCTCATTTTACAAATGGGGACACTGAGGCCCAGAGTGAGAGGGTCCATCTGTAACACTAGGGGCCTCATTCTGGCCCTGTTGCCGACCGTGTGAATTGCTGGGACGAGGCTGTTTCTCTCTATGGGCTTCCAGGTCTCCTCTGTGGGTGAGGATGTTGGGACAGACCCCCCCAGTTCAAACGGAATATCACTCTACTTTCTTATCCCAGGTGTTACTGAATTCGCTGGGACATGGCTTATTGCACCTGAAATGACTGGGTCCTGGATGGCAGTAGGCAGCCAAGCTGAGATGTTTGGGACAGTTCAGGACCGACAGAGCCAGTCTCTGGAAGAGAATTTGTTCTGTTTTCTCTTAGTTGGTGGCGGCAGGAAGCTCAGGGGTACAAGAACAAAATAGCAGAGGAAGATCCAATGGGCTGGGGCCAGCCTTCTTGTTTATTCACAGTCCTCCTCTTCTACTTCTTGTTTTCTTTTGCCCCCCCTCTCCGACTTATCTCTTTTTCCTTCCCTTCCTGCCCGCTCCAGTTATCTGCAACAGGCACAAGCCTTACAGAGGAGACCCTGTTCCTCTGCTGATCCAAAGATGTCCTCCCGTGCAACTCACCCACCCTCTCCCATTTGAGTTTGGTGATTCAGAGCTTGTGTGTTGTCACAATATGGACAATCAGAAGGACTTCGTGAAATGAGAAAGGCTGGGATAAGGCTGTAGGTGACTCCTGGCTCTACTGAATTACATGGGGTATTGGGGTGCTATGCCATGGGTTGATTCTTAAAGTTGGCTATTTCTTCAGTAGCCTGATCAGAATTCAATATGAGAATGAACAGAATCTGGGGGCTGGAAGGGAAACTGAGGCCTAGAGCAAAGACGGAATGTGTAGAAGTCTCATGGTTAACACGCTGGCCCTTCCTGGCTTGGGTACTTACTAAGCATCGGGCTTAGAAATGATCCGGAGTAATCATTTTGTTCTGCGCGTGTGAAAACAGGTCTTGCAACACCAATGACTTGCCCAAGGTCACATAGCTTGTTGGCCAAAGACTAGGACTATACCCCAGTACTCCTGATTCCTCTTCTTAGAATACCTCATCTACCCCAAGGAGACCTTCCTGGACTAGTTTATTTTGATAGTTGGTGGGGCCTTGATAAGGACTGAAGAGGAAATGTCAAAAAAAAAAATGGACCAAAGGATAAAAACGGAGCTCTCACAGACCTCAGTGTTCCCTGTGTGTGGGAGGGGGGAGAGTTCCTGTCTCTTTCTCTGATACCACCCACACTAGTCCTTCCTCCTCCTTCAAGGGGGGTTGCTTTCTGGGGGTGGCCTCCAAGGAGTGGCTCAGGGCCTCTGCTTGGCCTCCTCTGCACCCACTTCCAGGTGCTCAGGTCCACTCACATCACCACTGCAGCTCCTGTGACCCGCAGTTGCACCCATGGCTGGCCATCCAGCCCTGGACTTGGCGTTCTGTTCCACAGCTGGTTCTAGGCTATTTCCGTATGTAAATATGTTGAGCTCGGCTGCAAATCAAATCTGGCATTCATCTTCCCTCTGAAAACCCGCAGCCCTGCTCTGACACCCCGTTTCCTTTGGTGAGTCCCGGAGTCTCTCCGTCCTCTGGACTCAGATCTGTCAGATCACCAGAGGCTGGGGTGGGAGGGCGGGGGAATGGGGACTCAGTGTTTAATGGGTCCAGAGTTCCAGTCTGGGAAGCTGAAAATGTTCTGGAGATGGATGGTGGTGCCAGGATTAAAAACTACAGAACCAAACCAAACCGATTCCTGAGTGATCCTTGACTTGTGGCTCCTTCCCTCTCTCCTCCTGGACTCGCTCTGTGACAATGTCGCACTGATTTTTCAGTTTGCGCTTCAGATATTCGTATCCTCCAGCATCACCGGCAGAGTGATCAGTGCTGGAACCCCTCTCCCCTCTTTAGTCTGGGAGTGGGGCCTAGAATCTGCATTTAAAGGAACTTCCCCTCCTACCTCAAGCGTATGGATTGCAGACCACACTTAGAGAAACGACCCCTTTCAGTGTCTCTTGGTTTTGTCCCTTTGTCTCCTTTCCAGGACCCCTGTCCCTGCCCCCGGCTGGCCCTCATCACCTCACACCTGGATTACAGCAACAGCTGGCCTGCCTTCGGCTAGCCTTTCTCCGATCCAGCATCTCCAGCTGCCAGCACCCATCTTCTGCAAATATCTTTGGCATCACATCACTGCCCTGTTTAGAAGCCAACCATGGCTCCCTCAGACCTAGTAGATCCTATCTCAATTCATTTGGCTGGGAGCCAGCCTCCCATCCTCCCTCTTACCCCTTTCCCGTCTGCTCCCATCCCCCCACGGAGGCCCGATGGTCATGTTTAACCTCACGTCAGCCCCTCCGCTAGTTTGAGGTGGTCTCCTTTCTACCCATCCCCGAAACACTTCTGCTTACACAGAAGGAATTCTGAAAGTTGTGGGGATTCTCTGGCCCCTTTTTCAACATATCTGTCTCCCCTCCTCACCGATCCTGGCTCTGCCACCACTGGCTCTATGAGGTCGTCGGGCAAGTCGCTTCCCCTTTTCCTGCCTTAGTGTTTTCATTTTCCCATCTGCAAGATGGGGGGATTTTATTGGTACATTCTCATAGGTCTGTGGAAAGGACTCAAAGGGGCAAAACACGTAAAAAGGCTTAGAATGGTGTCTGGCCCAAAGTGCGGGCCATGGAAGTGTTCGCTATTATTACTAATTATTGGGATTATGGCCCCTTCCAGCCAGCTTCTCCCTGGAAACCACTTCTGCTCAGAATAGCTACCTGAAGGAGTTCTCTGTCAAGCCTTGCCTGATCTAGCAGAGGTGGTTAAATATTAAGCATTTGGGTTCCAGTGAGCTTCTCTGCATGAGACAACCTGAGGAACAGGGCTGTCTACAAAACTCTAATTACGTTCATTAATTTCTAACTGACTAGGAGGAGAGGGGGTGAGATTTGAAAGCAAGAGATTTTTCCAGAATATGGACAATGATGTTAGGGCCATTTCAAAATAGCCTAAAGGGACAGTGGGCTGTGGGCCTTCTTTCCTATGATCTTTCTAGAATCCTCCTCCCTCTACTGCAGTTCCAACCGCCCAGCTTCCTGATCTGCTTGCCCCCCTGGGTTCCTTCTTGGAGCCCAACCAGGAAAGCCTCTCTCTGTGGTAGTTCCCAGCCTGAGAATTTTGCACCTTATCCCCCAGTAGTCCTTGTCTGTAAATAATCTACCGCCCACATTTCTGTTCTACTTTTCAGATCCACCTCTCTGCTTTTGTGGCAAATTCAATGAATTCCTTTAAAAGCACCACTGAATTCAGTCACTGTTTGTTATTATGTGTTCCCCTCCCCGCCCCCACTGAACACTCAAAGTTCAACTACTGTTGAGTTGGGGGAAGTCTGAGCACATTTTTGACATTTTCCAAGGGTCCCTTGCTGTCATGGAGGCTGCAAACCACTGCCCCAGGGTGGGAGGAGCACTAAGCTCTCTGGCTCTCAGTTTCCCCGTCTGTCAAATGGACGTAAATTGTAACTGCCTCTTTTTCTAAGGTCAAGAAACAGAATGTTCCGCGTTCATGAGGAGGGGCATGGACTGGCGCGGGGAGGGCCGCGGGCGTGGGGATCAGATGAGATAAGAGATAGGAAGGTTCTGGAAGAGGAGGCATGCCCAGGCAGGGAAGCGTTAGCACTGCTGTTCCTCTGGTTCTTTTCCTTGTTCTGGGTCCAGCTGGACCAGCTGAGCCCAGAACCCCAAAGCCCATGAAGGTCCTTCCAGGAGCAGCGTGTTCTTTTTGCTGTTCCCCATCCCTCCTTGGTCTTCTGTGGAACAACAACACGGCGCTGCTTCTGGATGTGACTTAACAGCCACAAAGTTCCTCTTATCTAGTCGAGCAACCGCTGTGGCCTCAGAAGCTGTAGTGTTTGTCTCTGTTTAGTCTCGGTTGCCTAGGAAACAAAGCTGTTCTCTCTTTCCCACTATGAGACTGCAGGCCAGTTTTTTCCCCTTTCTCTTAGGGAAGGGCGGGATAACCAGAGGGCCATGGGTTTGCTGAGCCATCTTCTGGGTTTGTTTTTTGTTTTTTTCTTTTCTTTTCTTCTTTCTTTTTTTTTTTTTTCAACTGTGGGTTCTTGTTTGGCTGCAAAGTGGGTGTGGGAAGTTTCCAGATGAACTGGAGAGTCAAAAAGTCCCTTGGCACTTCGTGAAAGGGGGAGGGGCTCGGGAACTGGGGAGAGCCCTGTGTGGGTCGGGGCGGCTGCCCAGTCCAAAGCTGGTGCGGTGCGGGCAGCTGTGAAATGCTCATTCCTTGGTCAAATCAGCTGCCCTGGACAATGACCTTGGCATCAGGAATAGAGAGATTAGGAGCAGGTGGGGCCACTGGGTTTGAGAGGCCAGCAAGCCGGGGTTTGTCATGTTCTGGAGAGTTCTGGTGCCTGGAAAAGAATAGGCCACCACGTCTGACCTCTCCAGAGGAGGAAGCATGGTATTTTGAATGTATCTGGGCGCCCATTGGCACAGGGGAGGGGGCTGAGGCCTCTTGGTCCTTGAGGTTTGAAAATCCAGGAGTTCTGCTCCATTTCAAGTGGCAAAGGGACAGGCACAGATGCTACAGGAGGCTGAGATGGAAGGGGGTCATTCCCCAGGGAGCGTGGCAGGGCTCAGTACGCAGTGCAGGGTCTGAGGTGGCTCTAGATGAGGGTATGGTGAGAAACGGCTGGACTCCGGAGGCCAGAGACTTGAGGCCAGGGAAAGGGTGATGGGTGAGAACGGACTCCACAGGGAGCCAGAGGAAGGAAGTGGAGTCAGGATTGTCCCTAGACCCGGCCATGCGCACACAGCTAGCTGGTGGGGTTTGTGAGCCAACTCTCAGCTGGGACAAGTACACCAGCAGGGATCCAGGGCATCTTTCCTGGGGGGAAGGGGATTCGGTTTGGGCACTGCATACATTCTGTGTCCTTTTCTCACGAGGGTCCTCTTAGCTCCTTTGCCAAAGTCAAGGGTGTCATGTATTAATATGTACGTATTACATATACATGTCATGTATTAAGGAGGATACACAAAGTGACCACGATGTTTTCAGAAGAGGGAAGAGGCCCACGTGTATCTATTTGGTCCCCTCACATGGATACTGTGCCCTTTTCTTCTGGGCCTCCTTGGAGTCTCCTTCCTCTCAAATCGGCCCCTCAAGCTGAGGTTATGTGTCATCGGGCCACCTCGCCACTCACTCCAAAGCGGTCTTATGAAAGCAGGAGGACACAGGGACAGATGTGGGGTGGAGTTCCAATTTGCCTGACAGCCATGTGACTCTGGGCAAGTCACTTACACAGGCCAAGCCTCAAGTCTCCTCACCCATACAGTGTGGGTATTTTGACAGGCCGGAGCAAGGCAATAGGGCCGGTCTGCCACTTAGGGGGTGCTCACTAATGTTCAGGGAGTCGGACAAACAGCGCCTCCGGCCACTCACTCTATTTATACTCGGATGCCAGGTTTATTTTTAGAAAAAAAAAAAAAGAGCAAAGTTTATTGAAATTTCAAGCTACATTTGAAAAATCAAAATCCAAATCCTGGAGACATAACATCAGGATAAGGTGTCCGAAAGTGGAAAGTGTTCACTGCCGCAGAACCCCCCTCCCTCGACACAAGCTCCCTGAGCACATCACCCAGGCACCAGTTGGGTCAAAGCCATCCCCTGGTCCATGCCTTGTCCCCAAGGGGACGCTAGCAAGCCAATCCTTCCGTTCACTCGAGAGTTTTCCACAAACGTTAAAGAACAGAAGTTTTTGCATGACAATGCGAAGGCCCTGGCTGGTCTTCTCTCAACCCCATTCTGTGTAGTCAGCACCAGTGAATGGTGGGTTTGGCATTCGAGAGGGGACCTCCTGTGTCTTCCGGGGACAGATGGGGCAAGGGCTGAAGCAGCGAGGCATCTGTGGCCGCATTCAGAGGCCGGCCCCCTCCCCGCCTCTACTCTGTAGTCTTATGTAACATAAAGGACAAACCGGACCAACTTGGTAAATGAACACAGTCAAAGGATTAGCCTGAAGAGATAAGGGACCAGTTGATACCCCCAAGCTGGTTAGGCCCTTCAGCACACAAGTGTATGTGTGTACGTATACATCGCTACACTAAGATAGAGATCTAGCCCTATGGGTTTATATACGCATGTATGGCTATATAGAAAAACTATGCCAACACTAACCAAACAGAACTTTGTAAGCGGTCATCCCAAAGCCGTAATCCCACACTGGGCTGTGCACAAAGCCATGCATTAGACCATATTAACCAACAGAAGGCTGACTTGGCTCAATCTCTCCTATCTGTGGCCCTGCCCTGGCCAGGCAGGGGAGAAGAGAGAGGTTGCCTCTGCTCAAAACACAAGTGGCTTCTTCATAGGTACAGTCGTTGTCAGGTGAAGCTGCTGAAGATGTCCATGGAAATGAAAAACAAAAAGCAACAACAACAAAAACAGACCCCTTATGCTTTCTGGAGTAAACTGGCGTCACATCTCACACTACATTTCTCCTTCGCCAGTTGCAGCTAAGTTGCCCAGGCCCTGGGAGCCCCCAGGGCACGGTGGCAGGAGAGGCTCACTGGTGGGGGGTGACGAGGCCCCATGCAACTCAGCCTCCAGAGACCTGCTCTTTGTCAGGGGTCTGTCACTGGAGTGGACCCAGGTGGCCATGTCCTCAGGACATCTCTTGGCACCAGCTATGCTAGGTGTAAAGTTCTCCACGTGAGATGACGCTTGGGGAACCAAAAACAAACTGGAAAGAACTAGGTAGAACAAGTTTAGTGGCTCTGCCCACCCTAAGGACAGAGCCACTTACACCGCAGAACCACCGGGGGCCTCGGGCGCCTGCGGGGTGTCGGGAACCGGCTCCTCGGGGCTCAGACGAGACTGGAACTTCTCCAGCTGCTCTGGGCTCGCCAGAGTCTTCAAGAGGGTGTTCTCGCGCTCCAGCTGGGAGTTCTTCTCCACCAGCTCTCGGATCTGCTCCTTCAGGATCTCCACCTCCTCTCTGACAGCGTACATCAGATGATTCTTCACCAGATCCTGCCACGGGGAGGGAATCACAACAAAGCCGTCCACTAGCCGTCGTGGGCCCTCTGTGGCACCGTCACCCGGCCACCTGGACGTCCGTCCCCTGGGCCACTGCACCCCAGCCTCCCCTCAGCCTGCTAGTCCCCTGGAGCGCTTAGGCGGCCCCCAGGAGAGCTGCACGACTGGGCCATGCCTGAGCTGGGAGCCCAGCTTTGAGCAGCACAGGATCCCCTTCTGCAAGTTTCTAGGGACTTCCAAAGCTGGCCACTTAGAGAAGGCCTCTGTAGGCTGGCTGCTGGTGGTTGGCTCTAGCCCCACTGCCACCTAAGGTCCTGTCGCCAGTACACCACGCAGGGAGGACCTGCGGGCCACTGCATCGTCTGTCTGCTGTGCACCTCTCTCCAGGAGAGCCGAACTGCCTCTTCGGGGTGACCCAGCACACAGAGCTGGGGTGGCACCTGTGGTGCAGTCTGGCCCAACAGGATGCTGGCCCCGGGGGAAGGTGCCAGGATGGGCACATCTGCTCTGTATCTGAGGACCTCGCCAGGGGCAGGGAGCTGTGTCCCTGCAGTAGTAGTTACTAAGGGCTGGATGCCCCAAGCCCCTGCAGCCCTGTAGGCTGCTCTGTGGAGTCTGACCTCTACCTGGTGAGGAGAGGGAGAAGGGGTGGGGTGCTTTGCTTCCTGTTTCTTCCTGACTCCTGACCCCAGCCCCGCTCTGCAGAGGCACTGCAGTGCTCTTGCATCCAATGAGCTGTGGCCCACGCCAAATGCAGGCTGCAGACAAAATGCAAGTGTCTCAGCTCCCTGCCCTGCGGCCCTCCTAGGGCGAGCCAGAGCCTGCAGCAAACACCAGGAGGAAGAGAGGAGACAGTCCAGCCAGGGCAGACGACAAATGCCCTAAAAAGGTGCCCCTCTGACGGGGGCTACCTAGGGCCTCCAAGGAGAGGGGAAGCAGGCTGTTGCCTTCCTCAGGCTCTTGGCAAACGGCTTTTGCACCCACCCCCTCAGTCCTGCCCCGAGTTACATAAGCAGCAGCTAGGTCCGGGGATGGGAATGACGCAGGGATGCCACTCACCATGGCCTGCTCGATCTTGTTGTCTATGGCCACTACGCTGGCTCCAGAGGCACTGCCGAGACAAAAAGCAAAGCGACCGCGTTACCCACTTGGTTCCAGTCTGAGCACCTGGCAGCTGTGGCCAAAGTCCTCCCTCTGCCCCAGTCTTCCTCTCTCCCGCCTCCCTGCCTCCCTGGCCCGGAGTCCGGGGCACTTTGTCCCCCAGGACCCGGAGGGAAGCGGCACCTCTCCAACCGGGATGGCTCCGCGTGGAGCCGCGCGCGGGTCCCGGGGCGCACGGGCGAACGGGGCCTGCTTGGCCGGCCGGAGCGACAGGCAAACAATGGGGGCGCGCGGCGCAGGGAGGCCCCCCCATCCCCGCTGGCGGCCCATTCCGGAGCCGGCCCAGAAGGGTCCCAGGCGGACCTACCGCGCCCCGAAGCTAGCTAGTAATTCCTTCTCGGCTCGGAAGCTTCCGGCCTGCTCCCCGGCGGCGCAAGGCGCGCGGCCAGCCCCCTGCCCAGCCCTGCCCAGCCCGGCCCCACCGCCCCTCTGCCTGCCGCTGCCTCTGCCTCGGGCTGCGGCAGCTCCTTCTCAAGGCGCAGCGGCCGCAGGGACGCTCCGACGGCGGCTCCCAGCGCGGTGGTGACCCCCCCCCTTGCGTCCCCTACCCCCGCCCCTTCCCAGGATGCTGCACCGCAGGGAACGGGGATCGGCGGCGCACGGCTAGCTCGGAGATCCCGCTCGCAGCCCAGCCCCCGCCGGCGCCTCGGCTCCGGGGGAGCCGTGGCCAGTGGTTTACCTGTTATCCAGCTTAACGGAAACCACATCCCCTCCAAGCAGGGAAGAGAAGAAGGAGATGTTGAAATTGTGCAGCTGATAGACCGCCACCTCCATGGGGGTCTGATACATTTCGGCATTCATGGCTCGGGCGGCTGCGGAGCTCTGGCCGGGCTGGGCGGGCTGAGCGGGCTGGGCGGCTGCCGGCTGCGGGCGCGCTGCTCGGGGCTGGGCTCTGCGAGGCGAGCCTGGGGGCTACGTGGGGGGCGAAGGCTGCCGATCGGACCCGAAGCCAGGCAGACGCTTCAAAGGTGAAGGGAAGTGACTCGAGGGGTGTCACCTAGTGTGTCACAAACTCCACAGCCGCCAGTCCAACCCAGACTCGGAGATATTTCGGAGCCTGCTTCTTTATATAGGAGGAGCCGGCTGCGTCACATGGCGTCAGGGGCCATGCAAATGAGTCCTGTACCGGGCTTTGCGGTCCAGTTAAACCACATCCCCTCCCTGAACCTTAGGCTAGGACTGTAAACAGTTCAGCACTTTCCTGTGCCAACTGGCATCTCCAAAGAGGGCTCTGGAGATTGGTAAAAACCAAACTGGAACGGATTCTTCTAGAAGTAAGTACCGGATGCCCTAACCAGAGCAGAGAGCATTCAGTAAAGGGGGCACTGGTTTTCAAAGCTCTTCTTCAGGTGTCAGCCGGCATACCCCCCATGGCTTTGCAATGCCAACTGCACACCACACGCCCTGGATACCCACCCACACCGTCAGGAGGCTCACCTCCTTCCCGCCGCCTGCCTTCTCAGCCTTCTCTTCTGCAAACATACTTTGTCTCCTGCATGTCCCATCACCCAGCCAGCTGGCCCGCTGGTGTGCCCCCAAACCCAGAAACTATGCACTGACCACCTCCTTTGGATGTACCCCTCTGTATGCTGACACTTGCATACATCTGTGGCATGGCCGGGACAAGAGAGTGTCCCAAGAACTCAGATGAGTGGGAAACATGTACAAGGGGGAAGCTGGGGGCCAGGTGGGAGACAGAGGAAGGGGAGCAGCAGGGAATGAGGGCCGGAATGACCACAAGACACCAGCCCCCTTTCCTTTAGTCTCCACACCCTACTCTGCAGAGAAAATACATTGAAGATTATCCCAAATTTCATGTCCACATTGTTAAAAACAAGATCTTGTCACTTTCCTATACAGAGCAAATGAAAACAAAACTACAAAACAAGGCCACTTACAAATCATCCCAGGAAAACATTTCCTCCGTGAAGGGTCCAGCCATTGGTAGGGTTAAGAGGCTACTTCAGGAGCACACCGATTCCGGGTTACAAGGAAAATGAGGTGATTGTGGCCTACTCAGAGTTATGTATGTTTCCATCAAAATACATTTTACTTCTTTTCAGCCTCGAGCTTAAAAAATAAAAGGCAGCAGAGGCTTGACGTGCTTTGCTCCTACTCGGTCCTAAGTGAGGCCACCTGGTGGACAGAGTCGGCATTGCAGCCAGAGGGAGCAGCGCAGCCTGAAGAAGGGACAGGTGATGATGCAACCGCAAGTATTATTTACACCAACTCAGGGCCATAAGGAGAACATTGGGTTCCACCACACATACAATAGTCTGGATGAAGCTAGGGCCAGTGCCCATGAATCAGTCTGTGATTCAGGCTGTGGTCCAAAGAAATACCCTCATGCAATCATGCTACTGGAAAAGTACTAGGGCCTCTTATCAGCAAAGAAGGTAATTATTATTTGCCTCAGGATATTTCTCCTAACCAGGTGCCTGGCACCGACACCCTGGCTGAGGCCCCAGTTAGGCCCAGTCTTAAGGCCTTGCTTTTCTCCAGGCCGCCAGTGCACTTATGCCAAGGAGCAGTGCAAATGGGCCACCATGATTCGGGGCTCCTACTGGGTGGCACAGGTGGTAACAAATGCCTGGGGCCAGTCTCTGGGCAAAGCCAAGCAAACCTATCTCAGCAGCCCAGGCTGGTGTTTTTCTTCACCCTCGGTGAGGTAGGAGACCCTCCCAATCTTAGGATATTATGTTGCCATTGGGTCACAAGCTTTCCCAACAAGGTGTTTATTTGCACACAGCTGTGTGTAGTAAGCAGAACAAAGGGCAGACTCTATTTATAGGTCATCAAGAACATAAGCTGAGGAAAAAAAACTTTCTTAAATCAGCATCTTAATTGATACTGGAATTCCCTGATAAAGTAATCTGCCCTCTGTGCCACACAGAGCTTTCTTGGCCGCGGGAAGAGTCTCAGACTTGCCACTGGTTTGTAAATCTGTCTTAAACTAACTATTGATCCCCACCCCTAAGATTCCAAGGGAGATGATGAAAAGAAAAAGAGGGAGATGAATAAGCTGGGTTGGTGGAAGAAAAACCACCCCCCCAGGGAGACAAGGCGTAGGACAGAAGAAAACATAGCTCCTTCCAGGAGGACTCCCTTATATGGAGGCAGAGGCAGAGAAATCAAGGTAGTTTGGGAAGGAAAGTTTGCAAGCAAGGCTGTGTTTGAATTGTAACTTAATGATACTTCAATTCCAAATAAGTGTATGAAGGAGCACCTGGGTAGCTCTGTCGTTAAACTTGTGACTCTTGGTTTCAGCTCAGGTCATAATCCCAGGGTCGTGAGACTGAGCTCCATGTTGAGCCCCAAGGGCTCCACTGCACTAAGTGCAGAGTCTGCTGGAGCTTCTCTCCCTCCCCCTCCTGTCCCCCCCACCTATTCATGCATGCACACACACTCTCTAAAAATAAATAAAATTATTTTTTTCTAAAAAAAAGCTGAGTTTGAGAGCCACTGATAGTCATGGCTACCAGTAAGTGAGCGTCAGCTATAGGCCAGACATTTGTGCCAGCCACAACACAAAGCCTGTGGCGTAGGCACTGTCACCATCATTTTACAGATGAAGAAACCAAGGGTCTGAGAGGCTACCTTGCCCAAGGAAGCGCAGCTAATACATTATAGAGCTGGGATTCCAATACCACACTTAGTAGTGGGGTAGGGGTTAGGCGTGTTGAGTAAGTAAATTAATGCAGTGGCGGAGGGGAGCTGGGTTGGAGGTGCTGGAAAGGTGGTGAGGAGGAAGCAAGGATGAAGGGCAGGACAAGTGGTCCAGAGGGCGACTCTAAGTTGGGACAGCACAGACAGCTTTTCTGACACTCGTGGCGGGGGAGAGCAGCATCGGGGACCAGAAGCATATTCAAAGTGTCCGAGCGAACCTTATAGGGGGGCTGGGCTCGCCCACATCATTTCAAAAGGCAGCCCCACAGTCCTCAAAGAAAGCTCGCTCTGTCTAGGAAATAGGAGCTATTAATCCAACCAGGTGGCTCCCACAATGGAAATATGTAGCCCTGGGGTAGACGAGATCCCAAATAAGGGAACTAGTCTGAGAATAATAATCATAGTCCCGTCAAACCTCCCGTTCCTAGGGCCCCACTAACTGGCATCCTTAATCCAGCCCCCTACCCCACATATTCCTGCTGTGCTCAGCTTTTAGGAGAATGAAGCAACCGCAAGAAAACAAGCTCCTTTCGGGGATTTAGTTTTAAAAAACAGCTTCGGCACAGGATGTCCCAGGTTCAGCCCCCACTCAGTCGATCTCTCATTCTCTCTACACCTCAAGTTTGCCAGCTGCCAGCAAAGTGAGACGTGATCACCTTGAGGCCTTAGGATCCACCACTAGCAAACGAAATGATGGCTGGATCCCAGAGCTCGGTAAGGCAAGACAATGCACCTAAAAGTCCCTGTAGAGGGATTTTTCAAACAAGGGCCGGGAGGAGGGGGAGAGAGGAAGAAGGAGGAGGAGGAATCTGAAAGGTTTTCTGCTTAACCCCTGGCACACTAGAAAATTCCTCTGCCCAGAAAAATCTGCGCCAAACCTTGCAGCAAGCGAGTGCAAGTTAGTGCTGTACAAGATATCTATGTTCTGATCTAACTTTTCTGAGTGAACTGCAGATCCACGGGGCTCTCTGTGTCCCTATGTCCTGTGGAGGTGAGCCCCATGCAGGAAACAGTGGGCTAGGGATTTGACAGCCCAGCAACCCTGTGTGAATGCATCCCGATTCCCTGTCTTCCACCCTACACCCGACAACCTGGGCTGGACCCAGAGCCAGCCTAGCGACAGCACCCGGGGCCGACGAGCCAGGTCCTTCGCTGGCCCTCAGGTCTGGCCCTCCGGCCACGGGATGCTGCAATGAAACAGACACGGCCGCCCCACCCTCTCTCAGGGGCGACCTTCTAGATGCAGGGTGGCCATCACAAGGACAGGGCCACCTTCCTCCGTTTTAGGAGGCCCTGGACGCGGACTTGTTTGAGCTGGAAGAAGTGTCTCAGCATTCTTACCGGTCTGGTCTGTTCCCGTTCAAAAAGCCAGACTCTCTAGGACAAGAACACTTCCTACTTGGGGTTCCCACAGGACGGTGGGACAGAGACCGGGCAGTCTGGGCGGCAGAACTCCTGGGCCCGATCTCAGCACCCCACTGAGAGGTGGGGAGCAGACTAGTGGTGGGTAGGGCTGGGGGGTGGCGGTGAGGGGGAACATCTCACTTCCCTTTTTGTCACACTTGAAGCATTGTGTACCACGCAGCCCAAAGGAAACTCTTTATAGGCAAGTCTTCCTTATTTTCTACGGGGAATGTTCCGCCCAAAGATTTTGCCAACGTCGCCAGCAAAACACAGGGTCTTGTGTCAGGAGAAGCGGAAAAAGACACGGTGTGAGAGGTGCAGGACAAGCCACAAAGCAAACACAGGGGTAGGAGCTGGAAGAGGACATCAAAAAGGATATTAAGCACTGGAGCGTTAGCACAGTTAATGGGACGGCTGAAAACAGCCCTCCTCACTGACTCCTCCACCCCGGCCCCCTTCCGGCTGAAGCTCTGTCTACCTCTAATTACTTACTTGTCCCTTTTTCTGAAGAGGCTGGGGGAATAAGGAGGCTGAAATGCCATCGCTTAATTTGTCCTTGCTTCTGTCTTATCTTCTCTCTTCCCCTCTGGTTCCCCTCCAGTGTGGAAGACCAGAGACAGGAAGGCCACTGCCACTTACATCGTTCCTCTGGCTTCATGGAAAATCCCCAAAGTCCAGAAGGAGGGAAGCAAGAAGGAAAGACGGTGACAGAGAAAGTGCCTTGTCCTCTGTGGGTCATGTGAACTGCCCCGCATGGCCAAGGCCCAGAACCCCTGACTCTGGGGGGCAGGAAAACGGGGAGGAGGATGTGGACACAGATGCGGAAGGCGATGGTGGGAGGGACCCCGAGGAGAACCCCCGTGGAGACGGCCGCTGTCTTGGAGAAGCAGCTCCAACAACCGATTTGGGCCAAACCCTGACACCAAATGACGACAGGAGCAATGAATCGTGCCTTTCAGCTCCCTCGCCGACAGGGTCCCCTGTGAGCTTCACAAACAATCTCCGAGTGACGAGAGGGATGACAGGCAGAACCAAACCCCATTCTGACAGGGCAGTCCGTCCCCTCCCCCTCATTCAGAGAGGTTCAAAAGTGCTCTTGTCCCAACCATCTTTGTCACCCCAGCTTTGGTGGCGAACCATGAAGGGGAGGCCATCTGTCCCGGTGTCTCGGCGAGACTGGAAGTCTTGGCAACATGACCCATGAATGCTGTTTAGTTCAGTGGCTCTTAAATCTCATGAACCTTGTGTCAATATTTATGCCTGTCTCCCTTTGCCTTATGCCTTGCAACTGGGAAAGTTTCCCTCCAGACTTTTTCCAAGCTCTCTTCTCATTTTCCACCCTCCCCACTACCCAGCTCCTGGCCAGAAGTAGATATTCCTGAAGAAGAGACTGCAAAATTCACCTTGGTGAATGGGATCGCCTCCTCCTCCTCCTGCCCCTCTACATCGCCCTGATCATTCAAGTCGGTTCAACTCGATTCAGTTCAAGATTGACTGAATGCCTATTCAAAGTGCAAGGCCCGTTTCGGGGAAATTGAACCAAGCAAACAAACCAACTGCTAGTACAAGCCAAAAATTGTGTTTCCTTCCAGAATATTCAGGGTTCGATCTCAGGGAAATATTTGCTTCGGGGGGTGGGGGGGAAAGCCCGGGGCTTGCAAGGGGGAGGGGAAGGGTAGCTCGGGATTCGGCATGGTGGCACCCCTGCCATCCCTGGGCATCCCTTCATTCTTCAGAATTGGCTCTGCTTTTTATCTCCCCACCCTGGCCTTTGGCCTGTGCTCATCTCGATGGGGATAACACAAGCCACAAAGCTTGGAGTTTCTATGGAGTTCTGTGGGACTGGAGACTCCTCTGACATTGTGGCTCACAGGCAGTCTCCCTCTGATCCTCTTCCTGAACGCTCAGGGTTTGTGAACTGAGGGGTTTGTAAACCTTGTTTGTAAACAAAGCATAGATCTTCACTCTCTGAGAGGGATGTCCATGTTTCGGGTGGGGGTCACCTCTACCTGCCAACCTCTCGGCCTTCCTTCATTGGCTGGCTCCTTGGTCTTAACCTTCGTTCCACTTCACCCTCCCAGACCTGCACCATCTTCAGGCAGGTCAACGGCCTCCCCTTGCCCAAGAACGGTCATGTTCCCACCCTCTGGGAATCCCAGCCCACGGCAGCAGCCTGCCCAGGGGCAGGGAAAGCACGCCGTAAGAACATGGCCACTCTTCCTGTTTGCACGAGCCCTCCGCCAGCCCAGCTGAGCCAGGGAGAACTGGCGGGGCCTCTCCCCATCCCTTCTGCTCTGTGGAGCAGCCCCAAGAGCTAAAATTCCAAGCCATTTTTTTCCCCTGGCAGTTGCCAGGGTTACTTCGAGTGGTATGTGAAGGACTTGGGGCTATTGGCAATGCTTAGAAGACAAGAACCAGGAGGATCTTGTTGGGGCTGTGGGGCCAGCAGACAAGAGGCCCATGAAAAGGCCAAGGTGGAGCACCCAGCTCCACTGTAGGCCCTGCTAGAGAATGGGTGACCTTTGTAGTGATACAGGTTTCCTGGGGAACAACAGGGCAGTAATAATGCCAGCCTCTTTAGGCGCTTGGGCTCATTATAAGCCTCCCCGGAATTGTATGCCCCAGGCCCTCGCTTACCTCACAGCAGAGCTATTCACCAAGGGCTCACTTGAGGTAGCTCCTTGATCCTCTGTGGTGGGCCTCTCTGACTGGTGAAGAGGGGCTCTGCTGGTTGCAAAGGGCCTCCCGCTCTCCAGCCACCCCCCACCCCCAACCCGGAGCTTCCTGGGTGGAAAGAAGGCAGCCTAGCTGGGGTGAGGGCAGGGGCGGGAGGACATGGGGGACACACTACTGGGCCGAACAGAAAAGAAGAAGAGACACGAGGCAAGCTCCTCCCTGGGCAGCCTCCCCCTCCACCGCCCCCAGCCACGGGAACAGTGTCAGGGAACTCAGAGGATTCTTGGGAGCATCCAGGAAAGCCTCCTGGCCTGGTCTGAGAGTTGCTGACAAGGAATACACACACCTCGGGAGGAAAAAGAAGCACAGGCGCACACACACATTTATGCAAACTCTCTCAGCTTCTCACAATGTCCCATTCACAGAGACAGGCAGGAGCAGAGCATCTCGCCTATCCTCCCTCTTTGCCTCCCTGTCTCCACGTCTCTCTCACTGTTGCCAGCTTCTTCCTGGCCAGAAAGAAGTAGAAAGGCAACAGGACACGGCAAGATGGCAAGGCAGGACACGCTAGACCAAGCCAGAGGATAAAAGACATAGCTCTGGTTCTCTCTGCCGTCCAGAGCTGGCCATACAAGGGGCAGACGTCATAGGTGGGGGGTGGGGGACGAGTTCCAGCCTCACACTGCACACCAGGAACAGGAAGCCCTGGTGCCGCTGGGCCCACGGGTTTCACAGATGTCAATCACACATGAAAATAAAAGAGAAATAAAAAAATCAAGTACTACGTGTACACAAGCATATGAACGCCTAAGAAATGGCTCCCCAGGAGGGCAGTTTTAACTAGAGCCGGCCCCGGCCTAGATGCCTTGTAGGACTGGCTACCCAAGAAATGGGATTTGAAGGGCACTGAGAAAAAGTCCTCTCGGTACAAGCTGTTTGCCTGGCCTGACTACTGTAGTGCCTACAAACGTCACCGTCCTAGTTAGACTCCCGAGTTTTCTAACGATCATTCCGGGACCTCTTTATAATTTGAGGAATTAGGAACGTTTTTTCCCCTCCATGCCAAAGTCCTAGGAAAAGGCCACTGTCTGCCACTATCACTAACACTCAAGGAGGAACTCAATTTTCATATTACTTTCAACAGAGTGGTCAGTGGTCAGACCAGCACCAGAAGGCCAGTGGACACACAGCAGGGAGACCTTGCTGGTGGGTTTCAGAGGGAAAGAAATGGGTCCCCATGAGGTTCTCAACATCAGGATCGCCTGGGGCAGCTTGTGAAGAATCCGGATGTCCTGGGCTCCAGCCCTGGAACACCCAGTAGGAAGCTGTGTGGCGTGGGGAGGGTGTTTTCAGATGGGTTGGAAGCAGCTCTTCTGTCCCTGGTCCCTGGAACTGCTTTTGGGAACCACTGGCCTAAAGGTGACAGCTAAGACAGGGTCTACCCAAAGAGTCCCCAGAGTGTCAGGGTCACCAAGACCTACTTTGGGTGATACACCGCAGTGGGGGTTCGGCATATTCCAGGCCCCGTGTCTATTGGCCTTTCATTCCTGAAAACTTGATCAGAACACGGATGAGGGCTGCTAGGCTAACCCGAACGTGCTCTGATTTGTAAATGAATCTCTGGCAAATTCTGTCTGTGAGGAGGAACAGATTGCTTCTGAGACCCTTCACGGCTATTGGTGGGAACTCTGAGCCTCAGAGGCTGGGGGTGTGGAGGGGGGCATCCCAGGGTGGGGAGAAGAACCCCGGGGAGAGAGAGAGAGAAGAGGGAAGGGCTGATGTTTCTCCAACAGCACAGTTCGGTCAATTAGACCAGCCCTGCCTCCTCTCTACAAAAGCCAGCTCTCTGCCTGCCTTGTGGTTGTCACCACTAGGTCAAATGTGGGTCCATTCGTTCCCAGGTTGGCTGGAGGAGTGTGACTCATCGCCCCCCTCAGGAGCCTGCTGGGGCTGACTACAGAGTCACCGGGATCTCTGCAAACATGCTCATCCCCACCCTGATCCCAAACTCAGCTCCCCTGCCCCTGCCGTCCTCACCCCTCCTATGGCTTGCCAGCTCCTCCCTGGCAAGAAGGCTGCCCCCACTGCCCGCTGACTCTCCTCTCCCAAGGGAGGGCAGAAGGGGAATTCGATGCTCTCTGCGGCACGCATCCGGCCTGTGTTTTGGTATTTTATTTTATTTTTATGTTTCATTTACACTGCCTGCTAGGTTTGGGGCTTAAATAAACAAAGGCCTGGACTTCCTGGTCCCGGTCAGCAACGGAATGACCCTTTTAACCTCTTCTCTTGCTCCTTGAGATGGGCAGGGCAGGGGGGTGGGGTTGGAAGAGAAAGATATTTTGGGTCCAAAGCCTGGAAATGCTTAGTGCCAGTTTAAAACACCACCCCCACCCCGGCCCTTCTCGACAACATGAATGTTCAGTCCCAAAGCCACCTTACCAAGTACAGACTTGTTTTTAAAGGCCACGTCAGCAATGTAAGGGTAAAGCACAAAAATGGAAAATTCAGAGTATTTGTATTGATTTTTTGGGGAAAAAATAATCTACCTTCGGACGTCTCTGTACCACCAAGCCAAGACAGAAGGGCCCAGGTCTTTGTGGGCGGAGCAGCTCTACGCGCCGTGGACTAGGCAGAGCGTGGCGGGCCTGCCTGAGGAAAGGCTCCCTGCCAAAGCTCATACACCTTAAAAAATAAGAGGAACACTGGCCCCTATGTCATGGGATAGAGCTCTCACAGCAAAGTAACGAATCCTGGTCAACAGTTCTGACATCCTGTTATTTGCTAAAACTAATAATACTGTGAAGTTTGTTGACAGACTTGCAGAAGAGCTAAAGTAAATATGGAAACTGAGGAATGGCCAAGTATAGACGGTTACTAGCTCAGCAGCTGAGAAGGGAGTTTTGCAGATCGTCCTTGGGCATCTTGGGGCACTGGGGCCCGAGCGCGGTTGGGAGATAATCTGGAGGCATCGGTGACGTCACTGGGTGATTTCTTTCCAACAGTAGGCTGCTGCAATAATGAGCTAGGCCCATGGAGCTGGCTCCTGAGCGCTTAGATGGAGAATAATGGTAAGAATTGAGAGGGACTGCCCTAGTGCACACGCCAGGGGAGGTGCTCCTCGAGAAACATAGTTTTAGCACCCATTTGAAATGAACTTGGTCAAGCAGGAAGAAACTACATCAGGAGGCCAGAGCTTTTTCCATCTGGGCCACTAGCCAGCTGGTGGAGTTCTCAGGAGGCTCTAACCCTGTCCCCCCCGCCCTGCTGCCAGCTCCTTATTCATGAAATGGGAATGATGCTTCCCTCCCCAACATATATGCCACACAAGGTGGCTATGTGGACAGACATCCCAAAGTCTGGAACCAGAGACAATATCACGTATTACTTTTTGCAGACTGATGATGTCTTGACAATATGTACATATACTTGCTATGGTTCCAGACTTGGCGGACATCCTGTAGGTGGCACAGCTGTGTTCTTTGGGAAGTAAGAAGGGCCATGTGAATGTGACATGCTCCATGATGAGTAAGGGTCCCGGTCCCCAAACACTGCTGGCACAACGGCTCACTGGGTGAGCAGCCCTATCAATGCTATTTCCAAGTCTGGCATTTTGAACTTTTTGTTTGGTTTCAAGTTTTGTTTCACTGATGTCACAAGTCACTGGTATAGGGGCACCTGAGGGGCTCAGTCTGTTAAGCATCTGTCTTTGGCTGGGGCCATGATCGCAGTGTCCTGGGATCGAGTCCCACATCAGGCTCCCTGCTCAGTAGAGAGCCTGCTTCTCCCTCTGCCTCTCCCCTATCCCCCACTCGTGCACTCGCTCTCTCTCACTCTCTTTCTATCTCAAACAAATAAATAAAATATAAAAAAATAAATTCATTCTCTTGAAGGTCTTTAGCCATCCGTCCCTGTACTCAGGACGTGTAACTTACAGAATGTTCTGGCCTCGAGGGCCTCTTTGATGGCACAAGCACAGTTAGTAATCAGCAGGACCTCTAGTCTTTCAAGCAGGACTGAAAGCACAGCCAGATAAGATCATGACCGGAAGTGGGCAATGCACAAGTTCTCCAGTGAGCATGGATTGGCTTCCTAGACTAGAATACGAGCTCTGCGGGTATAGGGGCTTATCTTATTCACCACTGTACCCCCATAGTCTGGACCCGTGCCTGCCACACAGTCTCAATATGGTAAATATGTGCTTAATAAATAAGTAAAAGGTTTGGGCAAGGGTTAGAACTTTGCTAACAGGGAGGAAGGGGAACCCTCTTGCATTGTTGGTGGGAATGCAAACTGCAGCAGCCACTCTGGAAAACAGTATGGAGGTTCCTCAAAAAGTTAAAAATAGAACTACCCTACGACCCACCAATTGCACTGCTAGGATACAAATGTAGTGATCCGAAGGGGTACCTGCACCCGAATGTTTATAAGCAGCAATGTCCGCAAGAGCCAAACTATGGAAAGAAATGAGATGTCCATCAACAGATGAATGGATAAAGAAGATGTGGTATATATACAAGGGAATACTATGCAGCCATCAAAAAATGAAATCTTGCATTTGCAACGACGTGGATGGAACTACAGGATATTATGCTAAGTGAAATAAGTCAATTAGAGAATGACAATTATCATATGATCTCACTGATGCATAGAATTTAAGAAACAAAACAGGATCATAGGGGAAGAGAGGAAAAAATACAACAAGATAAAGTCAGAGAGGGGGACAAACTATAAGAGACTCTTAACCTCAGGAAAAAAACCGAGGATTTCTGGAGGGAAGGGAGTGGAGGGATTGTGTAACAGGGTGATGGACATTAAGGAGGGAGCATGATGTAATGAGCACAGGGTATTTTATAAGACTGATGAATCACTGACCTCTACCTCTGAAACCAATAATACACTATCTGTTAATTAACTGAATTTAAATTTAAAAATTAAAAAAAAAAGAACTTTGGTAATGGCCCCTGTGGGGGAGAACTATAAGGACAAATTCACGAATTTTCCTTCTGTTAACACTTGAATTTGGGGACAATCACTGAGAGTCATTCTGCAGTTAAAAACATGAAAAGACTGGTGAAAATCAAACATACTTGGGAAACCCAACGCAAACACAATTTAATTGAGTAAGTGGTCACTAATGACCTGGAACCAAGGCCCGACCTCTTCAATAAGAGGGATAATTCACCCGTGTGTGTGCTCCTGGTTCTCCAATAACGCTGGGACTTTGGTCCGTTTCATCTTTAGCTGGAGGGGCTGGGTCAGCTAGGAACAGGGCACCCACAGGGAGCAGCGGAGGGTGATGAAGCCTGGGAGCAGGGCAGCCAGGTCTCAGTTGGCAGCAACATCAAAGAGGGATTTGGGCCTAGCAGGCCTGATTCTGAGCAAGTGACAGGCATATAACTGGAACACTGTGTGTGTGTGTGTGGGGGGGGAGACCAAAAAAACCCCCAAACCCATCCTGACCAAAAACATCCCGATACCCATCAAGATAAAGCAAATTCTCTGTTCATGTCACCATTGGGTGTGAAGTGTTGAGGATCCCTGTTAAAATGAAAAGTCTCCCTCAGAAGAACTGTTCAGTTTTTCTCAGGGCAGGAACACGATGGCCTGCCTAGCATGGTCCGGATAGTAGGGGGCTCCTGGGAGACCTGTCCCAGGCTGGCTCAGTAGAGACAGGTGGGGTGATGCCTAGGCAGGGGCCTCACAATGGGTCTCGGCTCGCTGGTGGCCTTGGGCTCTCGGGGGCGGGGGGACAGGCAAATGTGCCCACATATTCCTGGGCTTGCTGTCAAGTCACCAAAGTGCCTGAGCGGGCAGCTCTAAGAGCAGCAGAGTTTAGGAGATGGTTTTAGAGTTTTAGAGTTTAGAAGGTGGTTTTCTCCTGCTCTTCTCGGGAACCAGCTCTCGGGAAGCTGTGAGGAGCAGGGCCTCACAGGGGACATTTATCTTCAGTGCTCCCATCCTGGGATCTCGTTGGCTTACTCAGCAAAGCAGCCTCCCTGGGCCTACCCTCCTCAAGTTCGACTTACTCATTTATAAGTTGGCAAAGATGACAAATGGACTCCCAGGAAGGCCCTGTGGCTGCTAAGGGGTTGCTGGGTTCCCCCTCCCCTGGGGTCATTTCTTTTTACCGAGGGCCTCCCATTAACCCAGAAGAATGAGTCCAGCGGGGGATGAGCCAGGCAGAAAGGCAAGTTGCTGGGGGAGCTCTCCTTGGTTATTTTCCGCCACTGTCCGCTGGCTCCGGCGGCAGGCACAGCCCTCACACCAGGGCTCGCCAGGGCGGCCCTTGCCCCTCAGGACACCTCCTTCTTGCTCTTGTAAAACCCTGGCAAAACCTTAGCCCTGCAACCCCGCTCTAGCGTGACCAGGTGATGGCCAACTGCCTCACACCAGGCAGAGCCGGGCCCATGGGAAGACGGCCGGAGAGTAGGGCCGGGCAGCCCCCTACCACCCCCCGTGGCCTTGTTGTGAGGTGCTGACAGCTGGGAGAGGACCTGAAACCAGTTAGCCCAGGGCTCCCAGCCAGCAGTGTATTTTCATCTTGTTTTGACTGGGACTGTCCTCCCCTGTGTAAACACGTCCATGTCAGGGGGAAGAAAATGTAGAACGGCTTAAAATAGGTGGGTGGAATGCATCCCACCCATGAATCACCAGTGTGGGGAATGCCCCGCAGGTGGGCCTTGCTTTAAGCAAACCTGACATGGGAAAGCCTTGACTCAACAAGGGAGGGCAGCGATGGACAGCTGTGAGGTCTTGACCTATCACCGGGAGATCTCAAAGCCACATCTGGTCCAAATAAGAACAACAGTAGCTCCAGTGTACTGGTAGCTTCGCAAGGCTCTGTGCGAAGAGCATTATACATACATTAGCCTTTGGAACCTTGTCAACAGTTGGGATCCTTGACAGGAGGGGATAGGTATCATACTGTCATTAGGCCCATTCTGTGGATGAAGAAACAGAGGCCCAGGGATGTTCCATAACTTGCCCAGGGTCACCCAGCTAGTAAGCGGCAGAGGCCAATGTGAACCCCTGGTGTGTGATTCTAAAGTTTCAGACCCTCTCGAGCTAGGCATTTTGCTTTGTTTTGAGATTTCCAGGCTGAGCTGCCTTCTAGGCATGAAATATTCCTTCCCAGTGACCCCCTTGCATCATAGCTGCAGGGGAACTGGAAACCTTATCGGGGTCAGGATGGGGAGCCCTAGGGTGGGGGCTGGTCCTTTCCACGGATTAAAGGATCCCCACTGCAGTCCCCTGGGAGGGGTATTACCACCCCCCTCCTCCAGCATGTCAGGATGGGAGAGATGTGCCTTTTAACTCAGAGACTGGCAGACTGTTTAAGGGCAACTGCTTGACTGGCCCTCAGAAACTGCGACAAAGTCCAAATTGCTCAGACACCCGGCTGGGGAAGGGACAAAAGACTTAGTATAATCTAGTACAAGGAAAGAGCAAATGTAAACATGTATTTTGAAACAAAATGTCATGGATCATGCTGTCCATGCAAGGCTGGCCCCCAGGGCCCAACTGTGAAGTAGGAGTCTGCCTCCAGAAACTTCCTACTTCCTTTTTCAGGTACCTTCCTCCTCCTGCCTGTCCCCTCAGGCGACCTGTGCCCTCCCACTGCTGGGATTTTTGTGGGGCCCATTACTACCATCTGGGGTGCCCTGCCCTCCCTAGCAGTGCCCACTTTAAGGGAGACTCACAGTCTCCCTCCCCCAAATCCAATGTACCTGGTTTGGGGACCAATCCTAGAGAACAAATCAGAGAAATGTATTTGTGTCAATGGCAGGTAATGGCCTAACAGGTTTCCCTCAGTCAGATCACAGGGGCTTTAACCCACAGATTTCGGTCAGTAGTATTTTAGGCATGGGCGTGGTGTGGGGGTGGGGAGAGAACAAGCTGTGGGGGGAGATGGCTGTGGGAAGGGGGAGATTGTTTTTCAGGCCTCTTCAAATCTTGCCAAGTAGGCCACATGCTACTCTGACTATAGGTAAGTTTGGCTCTACAGAGAAGGATAAATACCGTGTCTTTAAACTCATGCTGTATTCTTTCCAGAACATGGTGGAGAGAGCACTGGAATAGTAATCAGGAGACCTGGGTTCTGGCCCGGTTTTGCCCCTGGCTACCAGAACAACCTTGGAAAAGTCCTGTAACCATTCAGGGCCCCAGTTTCCCCACACATAAAATGAGAGGAACGGGGCTGCAAATTGGTATTTACTCCGGTGCTTATTTGGTGAATGATACCCCTATTTAGACTGGGAGCTCCATGAAGCCATATGCCAATGGTCTGTAACAGTGTCTGGCCCATAGTAATGCTCAACAAATGCAGTGATGGAATGAAGGAATGAAGGAAGGAAGGAAGGAAGAAAGGAAGGAAGGAAGGAAGGAAGGAAGGAAGGAAGGAAGGAAGGAACTGAATGAATGAATGGCAAAAGTGCCTTCTGAGGTTGCTGCCAGTTCGAATAGTCCCTCAGCCTTGACCTCAACAGATGCAGCTATACCTCTGGGTGGAGAGGCCCAGGCCAAAGGCTAGGTGAAGCCTTCAGGCCCTCGTGCTCCCGACATGGGGTGCAGGGGCAGCGTCTGGAACCATAGGTAGCAGGCAAAAGCTTCCCTGAGGCTGAGGAAGCCGAGGAGGCCTCCAGGATGCTGGATGGGAGGGCCATAAGGGCTATAGGAAGGGCAGGGTCGGTCAGGAGGAGTTAAGAGAGTAACTTTTACACAGTTTTCTGTAAAACGGGAAGCTGTGATAACAGAGACCTGTTGGGTGTCTGGGCTGAGGTAGGAAAAGTGCCGAGTTGCATGGTGACTCAAGGTCAGGAGCTGGAATGGGGCCCGGAGCTCTCAGGCCTCCGCTCACCCCCATGGGACTGCCCCTGGCTCCAGGCCAGGTCCCTGAATAGCTCCCCCCCAACCCGCCCCTCCACAATTCCAGCTTCTGAAGCCAACCTGCTTCCTTGTCCAGCCGCCTGCTGCCCTCCCCCTCCCCCAGGGCCACATGGAATCCTCCCCCAGCCTCCCTCCAAGGACTCCAGGGCAGTCACCCATCAGAGCTTTCAGAGGCTCACTTCCGGGCAGACCTGCCTCCCCTTCTCAAGGTTGCCCACATTCACACTCTGACGCAACTCCTCCCCTTACGCAAAAAGGGGAGTTTTGCCAGCACAGCCTTCCCTCCCCTCCCTTCCGAACATACCCCCTGCTTCCCCTCCTCCACTCCATGACCAGGGCCCTCTCCCTGGAACACTCAGGCATAATTCAGAGGCATTGAGATTTTCTCCTATGGCCCCACCCTGTCCTCCAGCACCCTTCACATTTTAACAGGGGCCACAGTTTCAATCCCACAGAATAAATCGTTAAGAGTGACATATCAGGTACTAGAGAGCAGAGTGAGAGGTATTTATATGGGGCAGGGGGCCCTTCCCAGAATTCCTGAGATAACGCTAAGGACGTGGTTACCTCCACACTCAGCTCTGAATGCTCATTAGGCCAATTTTGGCCTTGCTTTCCCAAGGAGTTGGGAGACGGAAGTTCTGGTTCCATCACTGCTGTTAAAACTGTCTGTGTGACCTTGGGCAAGTCGGGTAATCTCTCTTGATTCTTGGTTTCTTCATCTGTCAAATGGGAGTCATTACCCCATGCCCTACCCTCCTTGCCAAAGCTGTTATGAAAATGAAAGTAGGGGAGAGAGAGAGAGTATGAGGAGGGAAAGAGAGAAAGAGAGTGAGCTTTTTAAATGGCAAGGTCCTGGATAAATATCAGGAATTATTATGTCTCCCTTCGGGTGTGCTTGAAGGACCCATACAGGTTGCATGGTAGTGCCCTCCTTACAAAAAACCGCCAGTGTGCCTCGGGCATCTTTCCTCTCTCCTGTCCTGTCTCTCCTCCAGGCTTTGGCCCTTAGCCAGGGCTGGTCTCCTGTGCACCTCCACTCTGCTTTGAGAACATCTCCTGCCCTGCCCCTGTCCCCTTCACCACCCATCATGTTATCCACGGGCCTTTGTTTACCATCCAAGAGTCTCTAGCCATTCTCTCTCCCTCTCCGGTCACGGTCATGGCCATTGGTGTGCCGAATGACCGCTCTTTCAGCCCTGACCTCAGGCCATCCCCATCAAAAGCTTTGAAGAGGAAGGACCCCGGGAGTGGGGGGTTGGGGGTGATAGTGATTGAACTTGACAGTTTGCTACAGGGGGTGAACACAGTGCAGAACATCCAGCATCTGCTCAAGAAACAAACCATTGTTCAGTTACATGTGTGTGTTGGGCAGGCAGGGGGAGATTTGGGAGTGAAGTCTGCTCTGGGACCCCTGAAATCATGCAGCTAGGCAACTGTCTGCTCCACCTCTAGTTCGCCCAGGCCCTGCCCACCTGCTCTTCCTGCCCACCTTCCCCTTCACTTCTCAATCCCGACCACGGGCTGGGCTCTTTTATCTCCAGTACCTGCACACTTGAATGTGATCTTGGGCCTCCCTGGCCTCATGCCACAGAGCTTCTCTGGTGACCCCACCTTTCCCCCAGGGACAAGAGGCTGGGAGCGGTTTGGGGCACCCTCTGAATTCCCCAGCATAAGCAATCCGCTCCCTCTGAAGGACCTCACCCATGAGTCTCTTTACCTGAGAAAATCTGGGTTTCCCTTCCCAGGATGAGGGGCCCCAGAGCCTTTCCTAGAGCCTAGAGAGTGACGCCCACCACAGATGTAGTAGCTCTGCTCCTGTACTTGGCCATGGCAATCCCCTGGGCTAGAATGTCCCTCGGTCTGGCAAATACCAGAAAGGAGGTTTCTCCCCAGGTTGTGGGGGCAAAGCCCTCGCTTTCCCCCTAAATTCTCCCTCAGGGCTTCATTTCAACCCACCCTTCCCCAAAAGAGGAAATCAGAAGCAAAAGGTGACCTTGCCAGGCCTTGCCAGGGACTGATGACAGGCCGGCAAGGCATGGCTTCATTCTGTTGGCCCTCGCCACCTGCCTCCCTCCCTCGGCCTGCTGCTGGGCCCCTGGCATTGGAAGTCCAAGTCCGGGGGAGGTGGGACTCTCTGGAGGCCACTGAGAAGGCTGGTCCTATAGCAAGGATGGTGAGGGGGGGTGTCTCAGAGGCCCAAAGGTGAAGCAGCTGAAGCAGGGCAGGCCTCTGAGGTAAGTGAAGGAAGAGGGGAGTCCCCCAGAGCAGAGTCCCCAGAGCAGAGTCGAGGTCTTTGGTGGCGGTGGGAGACCAGTAAGAAAGATCACGAATCCTCACATTTGTTAAACCAATAATGGACAGAATAACGATGCTAATAGGTACTGCGTATTGAGAGTTTATTATGTACCAGGCACTGTGCCAAGCACATTTCATGCATTATTTCATTTATTTCTTGCTATGTTTTTTTTTTTTTTTTTTAACAGATGACAGAGGGAATAGCAGCTCAGAAAGGTTTTGACCAGCTCAATGTCACACACCTAGAGCTGGGATCTAAGGATCTTCTTGACTTTGGAACCCAGACTCTTCACCCCTGAGCCAGCCCTCACTGCTCCTGCCCCAAGCCTAGGCCTGCTGGGCAAACGGCCCACCAGGTACTCTCCAGTGTACTTGGGCTTCCCAACATCTTGAGATCTTCGGTTTCCTGGAACTGACTTTTCTTCACCCCACTTTTTCCTCTCCAAGAGACTAATAATTTCAAGCAGGGATTCATTTAAGAGCATCCAATGGATGGGACAGGGGTCACACAAGAGGACAGTGTTCTGAATCGGGAAAGAGACCAACTTATGCTCTGGGCTCTGCCATGAAACAAACTGTCACATGGCCCCAGGCAGGTTGAATCCTCTTTTAGGCCCCCAGTTTCCATACCTGCTCAGACTTTATCTCTGTTCCCAGGCAGAAATCAGTCACGCATAAAATCTAAAGGGTATCAAATTCTTCGGGATGGGCCCCTAACCGCCCTGTCCTCCGTGGAAGAAGTCCTGCTGGTTTGAAAGTGTTCCAACTCCCCTACTGTCCGCTCGGGGCTTACCCTGTGGTACCCTGAACATGGGTTCCGGAGCCACTCATGCCTCCATGCCAGGAGATGGCTCCTTACCCACCAAGCCCTCTTTACCTGAACATACATGGGCATCCCTTCCTATCACTACTTTGAGATGATCTTGACTTGCCTTTTCCTCCTCTTCTTCCTCTCCTTCCCACCCACCCCCTGACCCCCACCCCCACTACTGCTCTGGGAACTCCATCCTTCTTTCCTCCTGGCAAATACATCTGATGCACACCAGCTGGCTTCCTCCTTGAATGCGCAATCCTCCCCTTTGGCCTACTTGGCATCTTCTGGACTCTTTTTGTTGTATTTTGTTTTCTTACATATTCAGAGAAATGGGAGGAGCCTTGAGGACCAGTTAGTTCCATTCCCACTTTTATGGGGGAGGACTGTGAAATTTGGATAGAGCAAATGACTTGCCCAGGGTGATACAGCTAGGTAAGAGGCAGAGTCAATACTTCATCTGTCTGATTTGGGGGCCACTACTCTCACTCTCCTTGCCCTTTAGGTAAGGCCTTGGCCCATCAGCCCACCAACCACCACTTCCCTCTCCATCTCTAAATGTCACACCACTCCTGATTGCTTTCCATGTGTATATCTAGGTTTCCCAACAGAAAAGTAGTTTAGAGGGGCAGGAAGCCAACTAACTCCTCGTACTTGAATGAGGGACAAAGCAGGGAAATGACCTGCCTAAGGGCATACAGCTCATTAGCGGTAGACCTAGGACCAGGATCTGGGCCTCCTAGTCTCCGCTCAGGGCCATTTCTTTTTTTTTTTTTATTAATTAATTTATTTATTTGACAGACAGAGGTCACAAGTAGGCAGAGAGGCAGGCAGAGACAGAGAGAGAGAGAGGGAAGCAGGCTCCCCGCCGAGCAGAGAGCCCGATGCGGGGTTCGATCCCAGGACCCCGGGATCATGACCTGAGCCGAAGGCAGAGGCTTTAACCCACTGAGCCACCCAGGTGCCCCCACTCAGGGCCATTTCTATACATCATAATGCACCTCTGTTGCTCTCCCATTTTACCCCTTCTGGCTGCTACTGGAATGTTTCATTCTTGCCTCTTCCTCTCTTATCTCCTCCTCTTTCCCAACCTCAGCCTTTTTCACAAACCTGCAGGATTTCAGAGCCAGAAGGAACCTCGGGGATCATTTAGTTCCACCCATCACTTAACAGCAGAGAGGACTGACAACAGAAGATGGGAAGTCATTGGCTTGAAATTAGACAGCCAATTAGTGACCCAGCTGGGGGCAGGCCCAGGTCCCCAACTCCAAGCTCAGTGCTCTGACAACCACCCTCTTCCCTCTTGAGCTTGATTGTCTAGAGTCCTTCTTCCTTGAAGATTCACCCCCGGCCCCTGCCCTCCAGGTCCAGCAAGATCTGAGAGTCCTTGGGCCCAGGGTCTGAGAGTGCTTTGCCCCAGGGTCCTACAGCGTCCCTGGTGAAAGGTGGAAGGAACAGAGGCCAGGAACCACTCCCATCCTCCCACATCCCACCCCAGGAGGCCCCCGCCTGGCCTTGCCGAGAGTGGTGACTATCAAGTATGTGTTGACATAAAGCCATAGCCTCTCGGATTCTCGGTTCATGGCCTAGACGGTGGCGTCAAAGCCCGAGCCGGCTGCAAAACGAGGTCAGTTCACTGTCCTTCCAATGGAAAAATCTTGTAAAATCAATAGCACTTATAACGTCAACAGACCCGGAGACCTTTCCTCTGTTTGTTTTTTCCTCCTGAGCTGCTCTTTCTCACCCACCCTGCTGTGAAGGCATAGACGACAAAGGAATCTGCCAAGTGAAGCCAGGAATCTCTGAAGGCCAGCTCCCACCTCCCAGAGCCCCTGAACCTCAGGGAGAGAGGGGGCATGTTGGGGTCTGAATGGCTTGTGAAAACACCCCCCCTCCCCATTCAAGGCCCTCCTGGGCTCCCTTAGAAGATGCTCATTGGATCCAAGGCCCTCCCTGGCAACTGGCTCCTGGTTGGGAATAACCAGAAGCTACTCAGAGCTCCAGTAGAGATTCTGTAAGCTCAGCCCTACCTTAGCTTTACCACACTGGGCCTTTGCTAAAGAAGAGAACAACTAGAAAGCCAATTAGACAACACCATGGGGCCTTCCTACACTGGGAAGTGTCTGCGGCCCTCAGACTGGAGTGGATGTTGGCTCTTTTCCCAGACATCCTTCCCCCGCCTCCAGTGGGTGTACCCTACCTTCCCTCCATGCACACAGAGGGTGGCAGAACCCTGTGCTGTTATTTGCATGGTCACAAACAGACCTCTTCCTCCTGTCCCTAAACTGGTCCTCAAGTTCCTACTGTCAAATGCAGTCTTTTATATGGAAGTATTGTGAGTTTATTCCAACCTGGATTCGTCTGACAAACAGTTACCGAGTACCTGGTCTGTGTCAGACCCTGGTAGCTTCTAGCAACTGTGTTTCGTACTACCGAAGACAGTTTTGCCTCACGAGTTCCCTTTGAGCATGGAGGGCCAGAAGAGATAGCATATTTTTTGCTTCCAGATGAAGGAAGCTTGGGGATGAGATATGAAGGTGGGTCTTGATAGTTAGTGTGTGCCAGGGCATGGATTTCTGGACACTGGGGACATCGATGCATGGGCACCTAGGGTGGTGAAGTGGGAGATGCCTCTTCCATACAAACTTGGAGGACAGGGGACAGACACACCCCAGAGGAGTTGTCCTGGGTGGCCGCAAGAGGCAGATGACAGGACGATCACAGGGCACAACCATGCCTTCTGCCTTCAGTCCCCACACCTGGGCTCCTCCTTGCCTGTTGGCTTCCCAAGCAAGGCAAAGGATAAGACATTTTGGAAGAAGTGGTTCTTTCTTTTCTGATATGTCCTCAGGGCACTATGTTGGGCTCCTTTGTTGGTCAAGATGTACCCAAGGCATTTAAAGACTACTGGGGGGGCGCCTGGGTGGCTCAGTCATTAAGCATCTGCCTTAGGCTCAGGTCATGATCCCAGCGTTCTGGGATGGAGCCCCGCATCGGGCTCCTTGCTCCACGGGGAGCCTGCTTCTCCCTCTCCCTCTGCCTCCAGCTCTGCCTATTTGTGCTCTATCAAATGGATAAATAAAATCTTTTAAAAAATAGAAAATTAAAGACAACTAGGTACCTCTTTCAAAGGAAAGTTTTCTTGATTAAACACCCCACCTCTAACCACCCAATGCATGAACCAGGTTTCACAGCTCACCTTCTCCTAGGCAAGGCCTTGGCCCTGTGCCTGCTCCCCCAACCCTGCCCTCTGGGTGATCTTGCTCAAGGATGCCAAGAGAGTCAGTGGCAGGGGTTGGGAGCAGAGCCCAGCTTTCCTGGATCCTGGCCTGGCACTTTTCTGTGACCAGACCCCACAACCTCTCCCTCTCATCTCTTGCCCTTCGGGCTCTGTCTGCGCCCTCTGGAGGCATGCGCCCTGCACCCCCACTAGCGTTCACTGGGTGAGATGTTTCTGCCCAACACCACTCAGCAGTCCAGTCATATGGGGCAGAGGGAATCTGGCGGTCCACTGCCACTGGGGCCAGGCCTGGTAGGGAGGGAAGGACAGGCCACTTTGCTGGTCTGAGATCTGCAGAGCTGGGTCCCTAAGCCAGTCATTTTTTTTTTTTAAATCAGGGACCCTAAGTGCAGCCCTACCCTAACTTTGGCTTTCCGGAGCTAGGACCAGGTCACCCTGGGGCCCCCACTCCCAGGCTTGTTGCTATGACACATGGTTCTACAAGTGCTGAGCGGCATTGTAGGAGCCGGATGCAAAAGGCACGCAGCAGGGTCGAGCTGTGAGCCAGTTGGCCAGCTGACATTTCAGGGTCCAAAGAGCTTGTGTGTACTGGACAAGCTGTTTATTGTGGTCTTGGCACTGCCCGGCCCTTCAGACAGCAACAAATGCTCCCAAACTGGGAAAGGAGAGGAAATAAGGAATCAGCCGTAGCCAAAGAAGACCTGGAATCTCTTCCCTCATACCATTTGCTCCCTGCAGCTGACATGTGGCTGGTGCCAACCATCGGAAGTGCCCCTGTGAAGGAACTGGAGGGGCCAGGCCCCACAAACCCCCATTCGTGAAGACCTAGATCACAGATCGTGTGCATGCCCACGTCAGTACCCTTCTGCCTGCCCAGCTGCCCGAGGCTGCTGCTGGAAGGTCAGGCAGTCCATACTTGGACTAGGAAGGAGAGATCCTGATGCCACAAGGTCTAAACATGCAGAGGAACCGGTACCCCAAGTCTGCAGACTCTATACACACACACACACACACACACACTACACTCATACCCTCAGGGAGATGGCCATCAACAGGCCATGATAAACATGGTCCTTTCGAGTCCTGGCTTGGTCCTTTCAGATATCCTCAGGGTTGATGCCAGGCTGGGGGAAATGTAGCAAAGGCATGTGTATTAAGAGCACAGGGAGGGGTGGGCAGGTGAGACAAAGAAAATCCCAAATGAAGGAAGCCGGGAAGCCAGAGTCCAGAGAAGTTGTGGGGAAGGTGGAACTTTCCAGAACAATTTGCCCCCATCCATGGCGAGCAGCCAATCTAGTGTGGCCTATGGCCTGAGGGGAAGCCCTACTTGTGAGGGACAGGATCAAAGATAAGGGGTTGAACTCTGCCTCAGGCTCTTGAGTTCCACCCAGGCTTGTGGTTGGCAGGGCTGGACAAACCAACTGATCTTCTGAGCATCAGGGCCTCTGGTTTGTCAATGGTTTAGCAAGTAGATAGCCCTAGCAGCCCAGCTATGCGTGACAGACACTTTACACACACACACACACACACACACACACTGCAACAGTAATGAATACCAGCCGTGAACATTCATTGAGTGCCTACTTCGCACCAATCATAGTTCAAAGCACTTCCTACACAGTATGACCACTGTCTCAATTAACCCTCCCCAAATCCTATAGGGTCGATAGTATTTGACTCATTCTCCATATACAGAGGGGGAGTCTGAGGCTCAGGCAGGGTGAAACGACTTACTCCAAGTCCCACCAGGTAGAGTGAGTGGCTCCGTGAGGACTCAAATCAAAGTCTGTGATCATTACACTCCAGGGCCCTCGTGACTAAGCCTACTTGTCCATTTGTACAAAAAGCCTCAAGGAAGGAGAGAAGAGAAGGGTCAGAGGGAAGATCCAAGAGCTTGGCCTTGGGAAGACAACCATAATGATGGGGGAGATGGTATGAAAGAGGGAGGCTGGGCCATGGAATGCCCACCAGACTCCAGAGCTAAGATCATCTGAGTCTGCAGCCTCTTGGTGCCCCCCACAGCCCCCTGCACAGTGCTGGCCATGACACTGGTACTCAGTAAAACCGCCAAAGGACAAATAAGCCCAAACTTGGCAACCTTGGGGAATGTGTACTGACTGGGTTGCTGCCTTCCATTTGGTAAGACCCAAGCTCTTTTTTTATAAAGATATTATTTTTTTATTTGAGAGGGAGAGAGAGGAGAGAAAGAGCATGAGAAGGGGGGAGGGGCAGAGGGAGGAGAAGCAGACTCCCCACTGAGCAGGGAGCCTGACATGGGGCTCATTCCCAGGACCCTGAGATCATGACCTGAGCTGAAGGCAGAGGCTTAACCCACTGAGCCACCCAGGCATCCCCAAGACCCATGCTCTAAAATGGCTTCCCCAGAGGCTGGGTCACCAGACATTACTTAAGCCCCCAGCATGTGGCAGGCTTTGGCTGGCTGGGGGGAGATGTTCAATTTGCCTTGAGCCACCTCGAGGGGTCAGCTGAGGTGAGGGGGGCAAGCTGTGCACAGTCAGGGGACAGAGCTAAGCCCCTGGGCCTCTCAAGTATGGGGCTGTTGCCTTCAGCTCCACTGTCAGAGCGAGGCAGCCCCCACTGGAACCATTCTTCATCGGGGTGCTTCTGCGAAGGCAGCTTAGAGCAGTCTTTTTAGGACAGTGTGGCCCGCTTTAATTGGCAAAACAGAGAGCCTGAAATGGGTGAGGGCTGGGAGAAGGAGTGAAACCACAGGAGGTTACCCTCACCCTCGCTCGCTCTCCCTAGCATCTGCCAGTGGACCCCCCACCACCAGGAAGGGGCGAGCACCCTTCTTCGGAGCTCTCCCAAACCCGTGCATGGTCTCCTCCCGCCCTGGGAAGCCCAAGGCTTAGAGACATGAATCCAAGTAATTAACTAATTAATGAATATGGATGGCAAAGTTGCTGAGGTTGCTGGAAAACACCCTGTTGCCGCCAACACAGCCCAGCCAGGCCCCCTCCTCCCACCGTGGGCAAAGAGGAGGCTACAGAGGGACTACTTGACTCAGTCTCACCAAGGCTCCAGCTGCAGCAGCCGTGCCTGCCACCCAGCAGGCCCATGCCCAATGCCGGGAGACCCGCTTCAGGGCAACCCATCCCCATGCAAGGACAGCCTCCCCCCTCCAGCTGGGGTGGCAATCTGCTCAATTACTCAGCATCAAGGGTACCCTGTGGTCCATCTGTGGGCTCTCCCGATGCAAAGTGCAAGGCTGCGGGAGATGGATGGATGGAGACAGGAGAAAGGGAGAGAAAAGGAGAAGGAGAGACGATGGAGAGACACACACAGCTGGCAGGAGCCCATCTCCAGCTGTTGGGCGGGCTGTTTCCTTTGATAAAGCACTTGGCAGTACTCCCAGTTCTGTAGTTTCTGGCCTGCAAAAGCACACCCGGAGCACGAGCCTGCCTGTGGGAGGACTTCAGCCTTGCTTTGTTTTCTTTCTTTCTTTCTTTTTTTTAAGCTCTGCAAAATGCCCCTCCCCTTCCAAGGAACCTCACCCCTCCCCACACCCAGGCAAAGTGAAGTTGTACCAACAGGTGATGTGGGCTGGGTCACCGGTGTGTCTTTACAAAAAGGCAGTATCATGGAGCCACACTTGAGTGCCTGAGATGGATGTGAAGTGAGGCAGTGTGCATGTGCCTGTGTGCGTGTGTAACAGAAAGAGAGAGAGGGGGACATAGAGAGAGAGAGAGGGAGGGAGGGAAAGACCGTGTGTGTTTGTGTTTGTCTGAGAGGCTGAGCGTGTTTGTTGTGGCCGACACTGCCTTCTCTGTGGCACATCATCACTGTTCTCCCCGCCTAGGCTCGTTCCAGCTCCCTGAGGTCTCCCCGGAAAGGACTGGGAAATAGGGGAAGTCCCAGGGTCATGTGATCACGCAGCACAACAAGCCCTCCCTCCAGTCCCTTGTCCTGTGGTTTCGTGGAAGCCTGTCTCCTTCCTCCCTTGTGGAGTGAGGAGCCGGGCTTGAAGGCCTCCAGGGTTCCTTGGAGGAACCAGAGTGTGGAGGGTCACAGAGGCCCCTGCCAGGGTATAAAGGAGCCTAATGACAAAAGGTCCCCCCTGTGACCAGCCCCCACAGGGCCTCCACCGGTCCCCAGTTTCCCAGATTCCTGAGGGGAACTTGATCTGGCCCAGGGGCCTGCACAGGCTCTTCATGTCGTCCCCAGAAGGCCCCGCTCCTTGGGAGCCCCAAGCACGAGCTCACTCCCACACCACCCAGCCCCACGGAGGCATGGGAGACCGGGTCTCTGAGGGAACCTCTTGGGGCTCAGTCGCAAGGCTGCCATCCATGGGAGGGGGCCCTGCCTAGCCCAGCGGGAGTGACAGAACCTCTTCTGCAGCCCAAGGGGGAGGCGCCCGCCCCACTCGAAGCAGCTCGGGGTGACCATAGACCACTGCCTGCTGCCCCACTGTGCCTGTGGCCCAAACCAAGTGGCCCTTGGCTCTTTGCAATGGGAGAAAAGAAAACAAACGCAACCTGGGAACTTTGGACCAGCTGCCAAACTGAAAGGTCCTCAAGTGTCCCTTGTCCCTCACCCTCCTCCACAAAAACCATTTACCTCATGAAAAAAGGGAGGACATTTAGACTCACAGGACATCAGAGCCAGAAGGCACTTTAGGAATCATATAGTCCAACCACTTCATCTTACATAGGGGGAAACTGAGGCCCAGAATGAGGCAGAGACTTCTTCTGGTTAGCAGAACAACTGGCACTGGAAGTCAGGGCACTATCCCAAAGACTCCTGGGTCCTGGCCACAGTTGAAAGAAGATCTATCAACCTGAGGCCCAAGCAGGGATTTTGGGACCCAGACACTATAGGCCATCTCAAAGTGGACAGTGTAGCCTGATGAGCTGAGGGTGGCCATGAGCGTGGTGTGGCGCTGTGAGCACTCTAGGTCCCTTTCACCTGTCAAGAGTCATGCCTGCTGACACTGCTGGGCCAGGTGGCCATCATACCTGGGGTTCAATGTCAAGCCTGAGTTGGGTGGGGAACCCCTGCTCTTCCTTGCCTTTACTCTTTCTAGAATATATTTTTTAAATATTTTATTTGTCAGAGAGAGAGAGAGCACAAGCAGGGGGAGTGGCAGGCAGAAGGAGAAGCAGGCTTCCCACTGAGCAGGGAACCCGACACAGGACTTGATCCCAGGACCCTGGGGTCATGACCTGAGCCAAAGACAGGCACTTAACCGACTGAGCCACCCAGACATCCCTACCCTTTCTAGAATATTTTTTATACTGAGGTTTCAAGGTCTGGGTGGATGCCCAGCCTTAAATTTTTCACTGGTGGTGGTGGTTGGGGGGAAACCCAGATATATGGCCTTTACCAATCCTTGGGGATGCAAAGCCCACCTGCTCCTTCCTAGCCCAGAAGTGGGTGGGTGGGAGTACCTACAGCTTTTAGAAAGAGAGAAACCATGGACAGCCTCCTCAACTTTGAGCAAGCTCTGGGGCCTGACTACAGGCAAAGGTCAAAGTCCACAAGGCTGACTGTGGTGTGTTCAGGCCAAAATGAAATCGATTGGGTCTGTGCTCAAGCCATGGGCTGGGGCGGAAGTGGAGCCAGCCCTGCCCTCTCTGACACAGCCTGCCCTGCAGTACTAGAAGCTGCTAACCCTCTACTATGGCCAGTGTGGAAATAACACATGCTGTTTTCTGAGACAGGGTGACCTGGATATCTGGGAGCAATTCCATTAAAACAAAGAGCTCAGCACGGAAGACAATCATGCCTGCTACTTTCAATACTTGAACACACACTTTGGAAGCTACTCTAACCACTTCCACTGCCCTTGTTCTTTCTGAGGGCCATGGTGTACAAGCAATACAACAAGGTCCTTCTTGACTTCCCTCTCATGAGGTTCTGCTCCAAGATTCCAGAAGGTTGCAGCAGCCACTTCATTCCACCTACCGTTGGATAGAGCCCATCGTTTTATAAGACATTTTGGTATGTGCTCTTTTGCATCTGTGGACATATATCTTTAGGATGGTTCTTGAGTTATTTATCTGCACATATTCTACCCTCCCCAACTTAACCCAAAGCTACTGAAGGGTGAGAAGCAGGTCTTGGGGGATTTTTTTCCTGCCTTCTTCCCTCCCCCTGTGGCAATTGGGACAGTGGTGTGGCCAAGAGGATCGTCTCAATAGTGCTTGTTCAACTCAGTGGCAACAATGGAGGAGGCCAGTATAATTTCTGAATTCATCTGTATTCAGTGATGATGGAAATCTGCAGCTGGATGTATCCATTGCAGCAAAGAAAGAGCTATTCTTAAAGGGAGGGCCACCCAAAGCCAACACATCAGTTGACTTAACCACCCCCTCCCTGTGCCATCTTCATGAAATAATACATAAGCAGTTGGGAGAAGGGTGGGGTGCCTTGCCCCGAGTGGCCATTAAGCCCAGAAGCTGGACATTCTACTTCCCAGCATCCTCTACTCTGTTTCATCCATCTCTTTGGCAACAGGGTGTTAGGCTGCTTTCTAGGTTCGTCTTCAGAAGTGGTGGTCTCCCCGGATCTAGCCGCATGACTACACTGGATCCAGAGTGAGTTACTGATAGGAAGTTATTGAAATTAGAGAACATGTTTGCTCATTTATGGGTATTCACGTATACTTTACGTGTTTACCTAGGGCAAGATATAGGGGACTGGTTTTTGATGGTGGGGACACATCTATGGATGGGAACCCTGCATATTTATGGATAGTTTTTCTAAAATACTCATCCCAATCAGAACTGTCTCTGGGTTTTCCTTCTCTCCTATTTTGCAAGTGGCCTCCTAGACTAAGTAGCTAGGAATCTTTCTTTTCTAACAGGAAGAATACAAAGGTTGTCCAGAGACCTCTGTTACAGCTAAGACTGAGAATTTAGCTAATACCTCTAAAGAGTGAACTACTTACTATTAACCAAGTCATTAATTAGGGTCATGTTTGCACTTCAATCGTCAGCTCCAAACATCTGTTTGTTTAAACCGAGGTCACCTTAGTTTATTACAGTTATAGCCACTGGTGAGATAATCTGCTTAGATTTCACAAGTATGTGTGAATTGCCTACCTCAGCCCTTATTTTCACAGAATAAGAGTTCTCTTGAAGGCACAGGGTCAGACTAAAGATAATAAATGATTTTCCTTCTCAACAGAACTAAAAACAAGGCTTTAATTAATTCACCAAATTCTAGGATTGGATATCTATATTACATTTCTTAATGATGTTAATCTGTCCAAGGTGACCCACAGGATTCCCAATGATCCAAGAACAATCTTTAGGCAGACATTTCATTGGCTCAGAGATTGTTTCCCAGTCATTAAACCCTGCCCTTCTCAACTGCAGAGTCACCCCTACTTTGTTGGTAGAAACTGCAGGCGGCCAGGGAGAGGGGACAGAAAGGGGGGCAGTGCTAGAGACCATGAAGCAAGGATGTGGAGGGATTCATGGTGGAAACTATCTCCCTAAGGAGGAGGATGCAGAGGCAGAGAATTCAAGAAGGACTGGGGTGAAGAATAGGGAATAGAGGCTGAGATGGTTCTCCCTAGCAAGCCTAAGACTTGAGGACAGTCTAGACATACACACCCTCACAAACCCTCGCCAGACACGCACAGACACACACACCTCTTTCCCATACACTTCCTCACCATGACTCTCAAGTTCCATACAAAGGAATAGACTCAGATGAAGTTACATACATACGTCACACATATAAGAACACCGACCCTCCCAGATGCTATCCTTCCAGCTGTCCCTCCACAAACACAGGTGTCCCTCTCCCCACCACACATATATTTACCACCTATTTTTTCATACCTTTTTTGCATACATTTGAAACCTGTTTTTTATGCATATTCACATTACTACCCAAATCCCCTCCACACACTTAAGTCCTGACACATGTACACAGTTACACACACACACATACATCCTCCTTCCCAACAAAGGCAAAGGAGTTTGTGTTCAGTAAAACCTCATGCTTTCCTCCTTGGTAGAGGGGATCTGAAGGAGAGCCTGGACAGCTAGGTGAATTTGAAAAGTACTTATTCTAATGGCTCTTAGTATGGTGGAAAAGTCTATCAAGGACATTTGAAATCACAGAGTTCACTGCCTTGGCCTATAGACAAGACACCAGCGGTAACCTTTAGAGATTGCCAAAAGCTTCTAAGACTCTCTTAGTCCTGCTATGCTAGCTGACCTTTGCAAGGAATCTTGGGTATTTTGAACTAGGGACATTCAGTAGAAGATATAAAACAAAACAAAACAAAAACAAAATCTTTCCCTGACATTTAAGAACAATACCAAAGTGTCTGTCCAAATTCACCTGGCAGGCCTGGCCTGCGGCAAGATGGCAAAGGAAAAAGTTCATTCTGAAGCCAACCTGCCCTGGGTCTTCATCTTGTCCCCTGCCAGGCTCACTCTGTTCTAACATGCCACAGAAGACTAGAACTTGGAAAAGACTTTTGGATTTGACTAGAAGGAGGTCATGGGCAAAGACTTAGAGGGAGTCTGTTAGACCTAAGATACAAGTGCTAGGCTCCATGACCTACGTAGGGCCTTCTGCATCAGAAATCTAGGGTCCAGTGAATTTTTATCTAAGTCTTTCCAGCCTGCCCATTAAAAAGTTCAAATGTGGCTCAGCTAAAAAGCAATCAGATCTGTTATTGACACTGTTTCATTCTGAATAGCATGGAGGACTAAAGGATTTTTTACTTAGTTCATTAGTTAGCTAACAAGCATTTTCTAAGCACCTACTGTGCATGGAGCACTGTCCCAGACACTCAGCTCTTGCTGTCTCTGCTCCTGCTATTGAATTTCTGAATACAGGCTGTTGCCAGACATCCAATTTTCTGAGTGCTTGCTCTGACAAGGAACAATGACTAATGAACCAAACATCAGGGAGGGCCCTCTGATCTCCAGCACAGAACATGCCCATAAAGGCAGAGTCTAATTTGTTCAGCAAGCAGCTGCCAATTCTTTTGGGATCTTAATTACCTGGAGCAGTTTATATGGGTGAATCCCCTTGGGAGAGAAACCCTAAACCCTGTCTTTCTCACACCCTATCATACCCCAGGCCCCATAAATGGCTTTCACCCCCAGTCATTGCACATGGGTACAAAGTCTGGGCCACAGAAGTTCACCAGACAGGCATTCAGGCACCGCACAGTCTTCCTTCACATCTCTATACACATTTCCCTACACACACACACACACACTGGCAGCAGTGGGATATAGTAGAAAGCACTCTGAACCATAAGTCAGGAGATCTTGGTGTCAATTAGCTCTGCCTCCTCTTCTCTGTGTGACCCTGGGCAACGCTTTTCCTGTTGCTGGGCTTCTGCTTCCTTGCTTATAAAATGAGAGTGGGACTAGATCCCTAAGACGTTTCTAGCTCTTGGACTTAACATTCTGTTTCCAGAGCTTCAGAGCAGCTGTGTGATCAGGTCAGGTTTGTAGCGGTAGCGGCTGGCCCAGGGGCCCATCACAGACAAGGGGACCTCCTCAGGTTAGCCCTGAGCAACAAAAGACCACAATACTTTCTACAGGTTCAGAAAAAAGGCTACTGGATTGGAGGCAGGTGTGGGCTCCGCCGTTTGCTTCTGTCTCATCTCTCTCCCGGGTCAAGCCTTTATAGAGCCACTGTTCCAATGCTCCTTCATTTTTTTTTTCCAAAGATTTTTTATTTATTTATTTGACAGACAGAGCAATGCTCCTTCATTTTAACCCGCCCTTCGCTCATGGCGACTAGTTCCCTTTAGCAACCCCTTCAGAGAGGCCAACGATTAAATGGTCAACAGAGTCTCCCAAGTCCGCAAAATGTTAAGTAACAGCCCCTGCCCTGGAGGCTTCTGTGGGCTTTCCAAAGGATCAAATAAGATAAAGTCTGTGAAAGCGCTTTGGAAATTGTCAAGTGCTATGCAAATGCGAGGGATTATTATTAATGACGGGTGGGGAGGCAACCAAGGGATGCGAGGAGCCCTGTGCCAACTTACCCGCTCTCTTCACCATCTTCACTGGGTGAAGGCTGGCACTGCCAGCCAGCCGGTGACCAGCCAACACATCAGCAAAGGATGGCGTTATGACTGGTGTTACCCCCCATTTTCCCCTAGCAGAGCTGAGGATCAGAGGAAAAAGGACGAGGAAGGAGTAGGCTAATTTGGGCATGGAGAAGAGAAACGCCAAGAGTGCCTCAAAATCTAAGAAGAATTTAAAGTAGACCCTTTCCTTCAAACAGTCTCAAGGGAAAGCCCAGTTTATGAAACCAAAGAAAGCAGGGCTGCTGACGTAGTTGAGTGGTTGACGTTGGGGTGAGGGGCATGGAGCCCCACTGGCTGGACACTCCGCTGGCACTTAAGATCACCCTGATGTGTCCCTAGGGCTCCTTAGGAACACACTGGAAAACTGAAAGTGTAGAGCAGGAGCATATGCCTGGCCCCCAGTGCTCTGAGCATCCAGAGGACGGTTACTGCCCAGGCACTGGAAGGATAGGGGTATAGAGCACAGAGAAGGGGGGGTTAGAGGATGCTAGAGAAAGGCAGACAGAGTTGGGTGCAATGCTTTTTGTCTACTCAGGAGCCTTGTCTAGGGCCCCAGGCCTGTGTTCTCCGTGTACCCTAGAATGGGGCTGGAGCTTTGGCAATCAGTGTGGACAGGGCCTATGAAAAACGTGGATCTAGACACGGGTAAAACAAAGGCCCAGGCGAAATGAAGGTGAACAGTGTTCCTGCTCTCCCATTTAGCTTTGAGGGGAAAAGAGCTGCTCCCCAGGGTGAGTCCACTGAAGTGGCTCCTTCTAACCTGTGGCCCCACCATGAACAAGCGAGAGTCCCTGGCATGGGGTGGAGGAAAAGGCCGGAAGGAACAGGTCAGGCATCTTGAGGTGGGGTCAGGAGCCAGCCAGGCAGAGAGAAACCTGCCACCAACCCAGGACAGGAGCAGAGGAGGAGTGTGGGAAGTGCTGGCAAGGACAACTCAGGACCGACCCAGCAATCCAGGTAGGGGGTCTTGGCCCTGATCAGGACTGGAGCCCAGAAGCGGAGTCACAGAACAAGGAGAGGGAGCTGGGGGAGTCGGGGGGTGGGAAAATAGAGAACAGTTCCCTTCTGGAGCACTTGCTCCATTTTCCCACCCTCCCCACCCAAACAGGCTCTGCAACAGGGCACAGCTGACTGACAAGGCAGAAACCAATCAGATACTGCAGGTACAAGCTGAAGGATCCAGGCCGGATAGGGGTAGGGGTAAGTGTGCCCAGGATTTCCACACAGGCAGGCCATGGGTGGTTGCTGACCCGGAGGCAGATGGAACAGTGTCAGGGATTTCATTAAAGTCCCTGCAATGGGTGAGGATATAATAATAATAATAATAATAATAATAATATCACCTGAGAGTAAATGACACTGGCATCCTAGAAACATCTGGTGCTGCTATTTCTGTATTATTCAGGCCCTTTGCAAAAGCCCGGCATCTTTCCTCTAAGAGATTCTTATTCCACATGTGTCTTCCCCTGATTCCTTTTCCACATGTGGTGGCCTAGAGCTCCTTCTCAAATTACCCTGAGGTAGCTGCTGCAGAGACACGTTCGCTGTGCCAGGGCTGAGCAGGAAATGGGTAACCCAGAGCAGAGGATCAGCAGCAAAAGCCATTTGTGCTTGAAGGAAACGAGAACATTTGGAATTCCGGTGTGCTTGGGCGGAGGGGAAGAGGTCGTTACATCGGTCCAGACAGTCTTTGTCCCTGCTCTTCTGGAAGGGAGCAATGGGACCATCTCAGAAAATGTGTTGAATGAGAGAATCACTTGGCGAGGGGTTACTTCCCCTGCATAAGCCTGTGTGAGCACAGACACGGGGAAGGAGGTGGAGAGGGGGGCTCCTGAGGGGCTTGGAGAGGAACAGAACTCCAGGAGGAAAGAAGAGCAAGTGAGCCAAAAATAGCTTTGCAACAGACCCCTCTGAAGGACTGTAACCCTGGCTCCATCAGTGGTTCGAGTTCCTCCCTTCAAGCGAGCATGGTTTTGCTATAACAAGGAATTGCCTCACTCCTGCTCCCTCAGATGTTTAAAAAGTCAACTGAATCAGGTACACATGCAGGCGGGTTTTCCAGTTTCTTCCCTGCACCTTTCAAAAGCCTGTGCCTGGCTGGGTGTGGGGAGGGCACAGAGGCCTAGTAGGCCCAATTAAGCAACCTCCCCCCATCTTCAGGCTAAGCCGGAGCCTTCACCCTGATACCCAGCCCCTAGTGTGTGGGCTTCTCTGGGGGGTGGGGTGGGGACACAGCCAGAACTCTCCCAGTTACTTCTATGAAAGGCAGCCTTGTCCCCTGAGACGGCCTGACACATGGGTGGAGAGGGTGGCTGCCTGCTTAGTATGATTTGAGGGGTTAAAGGTCAGAACAATCTTGCCCAGAAAGGTCAGCTCCACCAGCCCACAGCTGAGCCTGCAGTTCTCACTTTGCTTACTCCTTTGGAAGGCCCAGGTTTACACAGAATTGTGACTTGGGAGGGGAAAGCTACTGCCAGCTGTTTATACCTTAGCTGGATTCATTGATTCCCATTAGCGGTAGCAGAAAACAGGTCTCCCCCAGGGGGATGGATGGCTCAGAGGTCAGGAGGTCAGGAAAGTTCTGGAAGATGTAGTTGAGCACCCTGAGCAGCTGAGGGTAGTTCGAGGGAGCCTGTGCTAGAAGGGAGACTGGGGAAGAAAAGAGAGTGTCAAAGACAAATCCTACCCAGTTCCCCATTTTCCCAAAAGATGGGCCTGCTTCCTCTACCCCTGCTGAAATGTTTCAGGTTTTGGCAGCTAGGCTTACAACAAAGGAGACACCATCTCCTCTCCAGACTGAGGCATTTCCCCAGAATTCATACTCATCTCTGCCCCCTAAATGCAGGGACCAGGCGCTGGTGAGGTCTGGAGCCGGGGTGCCATTTGCTGTCCCTACTGGCTTCAAAGTCTGGCATGAGGCACCCCTTGCTTCCTGAGGAGCATGAAAACATCACTGGTTCTTTGCCATGGCCGGGTGGTGGGGGGGGGGCGCAATACATGCTCTCTTGGCCAAGCCCCTGGCCTCAGAGACAAAGAATAAGGAAGGAATGCACGAAGTACCAGGAGGCCTGGGGTCTATCTCCACTAGTGTCAGCCACAGACCTGAGCGGAATGGGTGCTCCCAAAGACAGCTGGGCTGGAATTTGCTGGCGTCCCCTTGCATTGGAGAGATTAGAAGCCATCTGGACAACTACAGCCCCCAAGATGGAGCACCGGTGCCCAGCTTAGGTTCCCCAGAGACACCACAGTAGCCTAATGAGGTTGCCAAGGGAGCGGGTCTGGCAGCCTCGCATCAGGGGACAAGAAGAGGAGCAAAGACGCAGTCCCGGGCTTAACAGGGGCCCAGAGCCAAGATATGCAGGGCAGGCAAAAATGCAAAAATGCAAAAATCAATTAGCAAAGACAGCAAGAATTAAATCTCACTCTAGCCCGATGGAGTGAGTCCCCCTCGTCCCTGCACCCCCACCCCTGGGCCTCTGTGGGCTGCAGGGACTGGAGGAACCCCATCCACCAACATTGTCACAGGACCGGCCACGGCCACATGGCAGCCGCTGCATGCTGTTGTGGCTGGTTCAGGGTCTTGGCCTGTCACTGCCACGCCAAAAGCAGCACCAGCCTCTGCTCTCTGTCCTTCACCTCCAGCTCCACCCCTGGCAGGGCGCACCTGGCTAGCTCTGCTCTGTTTTCTTAAGTGTGTGTTGAGCCAGAGAGCAACAAGGAAGGGAAGCCTGGACTGGCTCGAGGGAGGAAGGGCCCGGATGCCGGCCTCCTGAGGCGGCAGAGATTCCGAATGAATGCTCTACAGACTGGGAAAGGTAGCAGCGCTGCCTCTTCCAATTCTAGCACTTCTGGGAGTCATTTCTCAGCTCACACTTCCCTCCTGTGACAGATACATAAATCCTTTGCTGAAGAGGCTGCCGTGCCCCTTCCTGTCTCAGACGTGATTTTCCTCAGATGAATTGCACCACCTCCTTCAGACTTGCAGGGTCAGACAACCAGACCAGGCACAGTGATACAGCCATTGGGCTATGGTGGAGAGGGGACAAGGGGGCTATGATTTCCCATCAGCAACCTGGCCCCATATCTCCCTAGCTCAAACCAGGTACCAGTGGACAGGCCCCTTGGAACTTCCTGGACAAATTGACGGCATAAACAACCATATGACACATTCCAAAGACACACAGAAGACTTCTGTCTGACTGGAAGCCAACTCCCAAGTATTTCTGGGGACTTTCTTCCACTTTGCAAAATGTCCATGGCAATACCTGGTCTCGGCTTAGTTTCCCCCTACACCCACTTTCTCCTCCTGGTTTCTGTAGACTCCAGAGATGCAAGTTCATTTTCATAGCAGCTCAAATAATGAGGAAGGCAGAACTACTGAAAAAAAAATGAGATCCACAGTGCGATTTCAAAGTGAGATATATGTGATTTTTTTTTTTACCAGATTACCTTTTATTTTGGATTATCCATTGCCACGTTCCAGTCACGTGAAATTCACGTGGAATCCACATATGAGTGGATAACTTATTTTCGTGAGGGCCTTCTTTATTCATGCTCAACTTAGACTGGTGTCAAAGTGACCCGGCATGCCTCAGTATGCAGAGACTGGCTAGAAGTCAGGGGAGGGGGCCTGGGGGCAATGTGAGATTCAGTGACTACCACGGATATTCCACAAAGTGGATAATGAATATAGTAATAATCAAAATGTGACTCTACCCAGGTAAAAGAATGGGGCTATATGAGTAGGGCGGCTAAAGGTGGAGGCTGCAATGAATCGTTAGCACACAATTTAGTCGCATTAAGGAACAAGCACGATCCTGGATGCTCTAAATAGGAAAGAAACATGTAGGAACTATGAGGTCATCTTCCTTCTCTATTCCATGGCCATCGGCCACTAATGAAACTCTACACTGCTCCCTGTCTCCTGTTGGACAGCTAGCTCACGGGGTTAGGGCAGGTGGTTGGGCCCTCCGAGATCCGGTTAATTTTGTTCCTTTCCTACCTTGTCATCTTCCAAATGTGTGTCAGTGGTCAGAGGAGAGATAGGGGGCGGGTAGTTGGCTAAAGGCAAAGGTGTGCCTCCTACATTCTCAGCTGTTACAGAGGACAGAATGAAATCTCAGGTGGAGAATTTGGACAGTGTCTAGAGGATGGAGAAGTACAAGCTGGTTCAAAGTGTGTGTGTGTGTGTGTGTGTGTGTGTGTGTGTGTGTGTGTGTTTAAATAGATACAGCTAATCTGGCAAAGGGGGCTAACAAGGGACGTAACAACTACCACTTAAGCATATTAAGTGGTGTGTAAGAAAGCTGAAAGACAGAATCTAAGAGGAAAGGTCTCAGAGAGCAAAGGTTGTGAAACAGTGGAATGTACCACCAAAGGATATTGTGATATTCCCTTTTTACGAGGGGTTTGCTGCTCAACTGTCTCTGCCCGGGCCTTTTGCTAAAGACGGTTTCAGGGACCAGACAACATAGGAAAGAGATGCAAGGCAAGGATGCAACCCAGCTGGAAGGAAGGAGACCAGACCCATAACTTTATCACCTTTCTGCTTCCTTCCCGGGGTTCATCCCCATAATCTGCAAGGTGAGCCCTGGGAGGAAGCAGGGCTAATAATCACATTCCCCACCTCAGGGCAACCCAAAGAGGAAGTGGACCAAACTTATTGACATGGACAGAGCTCATCACAGACTCCCAGCAGAAATGGGAACCCTCTTCTTCAGTTTGATTTTCTACAAATTTCCCACCGAATCTTGTCCAAATCTGTCCGGAAGTCGGCTCCAGTCCATGTAAATTGCCACAGTCACATACTTCCTGTCCTACTGTGGCTTTGTGAATTCAGAGAAAGATCGTAACCTCTTTGACCTGCTTCCTGGAAATACCTCCTTACATCTGAGTTGAGTCTGCCCATGAACAATGCTGAGAAGAAATCAGTGGAAGCTCGTGAGGACAGCCCCACCAACTTTTCCAAAGCTTTCCGCCACCCCACCCCACGCCGACCATCCCCCTCTTTGTGTTCTGGAGTGTGGTAGAGACAGTGCCCCAGAGCAAGGGAAAGGCCTGCCGGTAATCTGGAGTGTTGAGTGTCATGGGGCAGAGCAGGACACCAGGGATATAAAAATAGCAGGGTGTTCTTACACTTGGGACTAGGGCTGTCAGAGGAGGCCTTCGAGCTAGGTGTACATGGACAAGATGATCTCAAACCACACTAGATGGCCCCTACTATCCTCTGGTGCCTCTCGCCCGCCGCTGCTAACGTAGTATGGTGGTGGGGCCCCAAATGCAGTGATTCACTTACCACTGTCAAGACATTAGCCACATCTGAGTACCACCAGTATTATCCTTAGGGGCGCCTGGGTGGTGCAGTCAGCTAAGCAAAGGACTCCTGGTTTTGGCTCAGGTCCTGACCTCGGTTCAGGCTTGTGAGATGGAGCCCCGCCTTGGGTCGGGCCCTCAGCACGGAGTCCGCTTGGGACGCTCTCTCTCTCCCTCTCCCTCTGTCTCTCCCTAACGCACTCTCTTTTTCTCTCAAATACATAAATCTTTAAACAAAACAAAACAAAAATAACTTAAGAGCAGATTCACTTCTTAAAAATGCCCCCACCTTAGGAATATTTTTGAAATCACAGGGTGTATGCGTTAGACACACTCTCCCTCCTACTACCTGTCAAATAAATAAATAGCCGTAAAAAAAGAGAAAAACAAAGTTAGTCCACGTATCCCCTAAAATCATCTTGCACGCTCCAGCATATGTTTACCACGCCTGGGGGAACAGTACTCTCTCTATAGTGTGCGCAGATGGTCCCCACCGCCAACAAGCGAGGCTTTATATCCTCCTCCAACGTACAGCCAGCAGCGCAGGAGAATGCCCGCCTGGCCCGGGATACCGTTCCTGCGCCCACCTCCCTCGTGCCTTCCTCTCAGGGCGAGGGCCCGGGCCCTTCCTATTTGTCTCCTTTCAGGTGCCAGCCGCAGCCCAGGCTGGAGTTTGCACCAGAACACAGGGCCCTTATTCTCAGTCAAGTGTTCCTTCCCTCCGGCTACTTCCCCTGCTGAGAATTCCCCGCTAGACCTCACTTAGCTCTGACAGTGTCCTCTCTGGACTGGACTTCTTCAGCCTTGGCCCCAGGGGCTGCATCAGCGGGAGTGTCCCAAGCCCACATCAGTAGCCGCCTGTCAGGCCAGGCACTCGCACAGGTCCCGGCGACCTGTGGCTGGGGCTGGCCACCCCGGGGAGCAGGTGGTGCCTGGAGCTGGGAACACTGTCTTCCCTGGGAAGCCAGCGGCCAGCCCTCTCCACCTCTCCAGAGCCTGCTCCTCGGGTGGTCGGGGAGTGGGGGGGGGGGGGACGACAAAGCAGGCCCACAGCAGGAACAGGAGAGGAGGGGCCCAAGCGTTCTGCGGGCCAGAAAGAGATGTGCTGATGCTATTAGCTCAACCTGAGCACTTTCTAACAATCAGGGCTGGGAGGCCTCCCAGCCCGGCCAGGGTGTCCACCCCCCCCCACCCCGCCAGGGATGCTTCACAAGACATTCCTGTTTCAGCCGGGAGCGCTCAGGTCCTTCAGCGACTTACAACTTTTGTTGTTGTTGTTAAACAGATAAAACAGATAATCGTCCCCCAACCCCTGCCACTCCCACCCTCAATCAAACCTGGCCCGCAGGGTCTCTGGATACAAAGTCCTTAGAATAGCACCACAGCCCCCAGGCTGGAAGCTCCGCCCCCGGGGCTGCCTGTGGAGGGTAGGGGGGAGGCACCCAAGGCCTCCTAACTTCCACCACCCGAGAGGCGCCTTCTACGTCGGGGGAGCCCAGCTTGAAAACCCTGTGGTGAGGAAAAGCAAACCAGATGAGGACCCAAACCCTACAGCTTTGAAGGACACCGTAAGATTTTTATTTGTGACCTTGTTTGTTTAGACGTGTTAACCTCTATTTGGTCAGGCGGTGGCACAATCTACCTCCCCTCTTTCTTTTGGTCCTCTGAACTCTCTCCTCGTCCCCTTCCCTCCTTCAAATTCACTGTCTACCTGGCCTCTCCTCCCTGCCCCTCAACTCTCTCTTCCCTTTCTTTCTTCTCCCCCTGGGGCAGCCCCTAAGGCGCCAAGGACGACCATAGGGCTCTAAATAGTGCAGCACTATTTCCTGCAGGAGTTCCAAGATCCCTTCCAATAGGAATCTATGATTGATTAACTGAGTGGCAAGAAATTGTTGTTGAAAGTACTGAGCTAAGAAGGACGAGGGCTAGTTATGTGGGAGCAGAGTGTGTGGTGGCGTGGATGGGGGTGCTAGGGCAGTGAGCAGGTGTCTGGACAGGTGTTGTTGGTGGTGGGTGTTCCTCTTCTACTCATTGTCCCTATTGCAGCCTTCCTGGCGGACAGTGGACGTGCTGATGGGGCACAGCTGGTAGAGGATGTTGGAGATGACCTGCCATCTAGGGACCCCTGTGCTCTCATGCCGGGCCCCACAGGGAGCTCTCTGGTTAGTGTCGCCCACCCTGGCTTACAGACTCTCTAGACAGAGTCTCCATATGGGAGGGGTGAGCGACTCTAAAGGAGTCTGAATACAGAGAATGTACCAAACACCAACACTCACCTAGCAGATGGGTTGCTGGTAGCTCATCTGTGCATCAGTGGGAAGAGAGTAGCTATATACAGTGACTGTCAAATTCTCAAAGGGCCCTGCAGCAGGGGGTCTAGTGAAAGTGGGGGATTTACCAAGAAAGCAGGTTTCTAAGGCAGGGGGTCAGTTCAGTCTAGTCTCTCTTCTTAGGCTCTCTTTTAGATCTGGATGTGAACACCCAAGACCTGAAAATACTCCTAATTCAACTGAGAATTTCCACAAAGACACATACGGAGAACACAAGAAACGCATTGTGGGTTGAGTACCTGAGTTTTGGGGCCTAAAGGGGCCCCTGGAGACAGCGGAGAGGCTCATTAGCAACCATGCATTGACCACACCCCCCAAATCCCAGTTCTCCTTAGGAGCTCATTCCGAGCCCATCATCCTTTGAGTCTTGAAAATCAACCCCAATCTTCTATTCAGTCTGGACCCCTCTTGAGCTCATGACTCTACACATTTACCACTTTCTCCTTCCCTTTTCTCATTCATGCGAACTCCTTCTCCCTGACCCCAGCCTTCTAACCTTCAGGAGTCCAGGGACTTATCCCGAAGTGTCTGTGCATCCCATCCACGCACATCAGGATTTTCTAGGCGTTATTCCTGAGTATCTCAGTTGGGAGACACTCTAGAGACCGGCTTGGCTCTCCCCTCCCCCTTTCGTAGGTAGGGAAAGCAGCCCACAGAAGGGCAGGGAGTTACTTACTCAAGCTCAAGCATCAGATTAGTGGCAAAGTCGGGACTGGAACCCAGATCTTCTGGATCAAAGTCTGACCCACTTTCCACCACCTCGAGCTGTAGCTCCTCCAGGAACTGTGCCTCATCCACGAGTTCAGGGTCCTCCCCAAGCTGTGGCTCCTCCACGAGCTGGGGCTCCTCTAGCCTTTCCCCCTTCATCTCAGCGCAAAGCCTCAATTGCCTGGCTGGGGTTGGTTCCTCTTCTCTCTCCCCCTCCCTCCCTTTCCTTCCGTATCTCTCTCTATTGCTGTCTCTGTAGCTGCAGGGCTAGGGGCAGGAGCAACTGGAAAGTCTCCCTCAGGCTCAAGAGAAAAGTGCTCTGCGAGCCTCAGGGCCAGCCGGGCTGGCTGGGCTGTGGAGGCAGGGGGAAGTTCCTGGCTCTGAGTGCCTTGGGGGCTCCAAGGCTCTGAGGGAAGGCTGGAGCTCCTGCGGCGAGCGCTGCCCTCCGGATCTTCTGCAGGGGCCGGGCCAGCTTCCTAAACTAACTCCCAGACTGAAGGGGAGGGCCGGATCCTCCGAGAGGGGGGGAGCCCAGACGGCGGCTCTGCCAGCCAGCCCCTGTGGTTGGAACTTTCAAAAGACCAATGTTTCAGCAACTGATTTCTTTTCCAAGCCGAACAGCAGGCCTTTCTGTCCCCCTTGTATGACTGTGGCTGTGGCATGCAGCCCCAGCCTGAGCAGAAGGAGGATTCCAGGGCTGGGCCTCCATAACACCCAAACCACTGGTCAATTCTGTTAAATAAAATCAAATAAAAAACCACCGGTTTTGGCATCAGGTGGACCCAAAGCTGGTCTCCTGGCATGAAGATATTGTGTACCTACTGGGATGGGATGTGCACAGGCGTCTAGAGACGAGAAGTCGGAAGACCATTGGGTCAGAGAATCAGGAGACATGGTTTCTCTGTTCAGCTGGTCACTAATTGGCTGTTTGTTTGGGGGCAGGTACACAGCCTCTCCTGGGCCTCAGTTTCCTCACCTGTAATGGGAGGGGATCGGACCTATGGGCTGTGAAATCCCTGCTCCTTCTGAGCCTCCGGGTCTCTGTCTAAGATGTGTGGCGAAACAGAAAGGTGCTGGCCCCCGACCCTGGGAAGAGGGAGGCTCGGGGTGTCGAAGAGGCAGTCCCTAGCTTCGCTACCTTCTGAAATCCTTCTTCATTTGCTCGCAATGCCCGTAGAGTGCCCTCATGTTTCTGTAGGCTTTGATCTCTGGTACAAATTTCAAACCTCCCGGCAGCTTGCCCTACCCACCCACACCCTCACCTCCCTCCCAAGGAGGAAAGCCAAAAGCCTTCTCAGTCATTTATACCTGAGTGTGAATGAAGAGGGTTCAGAGAACAAGCCTTGACTGGGAGACAGCCTGTCAGACTGGGTTGCTGGTGTTAGCCAGCTCTGGGCAGGAGAGGGTGTGGGACTGATGGAGCAAGGGGAGGGGTCCATGAGGGGACTGGTGAGAGGGGAAGGCAAGGCAAGGCGGACAAGGTGTTCTGGTTCTATACAAGACTTGCCTAAAGTAATGAAGGCTGGCTTCCCTTTACTGAAAGCTTCCTGGGAGCATCCTCTCACTTAACCTCTCCAGTCACACTCGCCCCATTCTTTAGATGAGAAAACTGAGGTCCAGGGAAGTCACTTGTAAAAGTCAGAGTCTGTCAATGGTAGCTTATCAGATGGGAAGCCCCTGTGCTTCATGAGCACACAGGGGCTGATGTCTCTCTGCTTCTTGCTCCTGGACATGCTACGGCCCCCCATTCCAAACACCTCGCAGCAGAATACTGGAATAGACTAGCAAAGTCTCCCACATTTGAATAGGAGAGTAAGGACACAACATTTTGACCTGGTATTTCCGGGGGCCAATTTCAAGTACCATTTTCAGTGCATTAGTTCTTTATTCTCTTCACTGACCTTCATCTTGTTCATCTGGCAAGTGAGCTCTTCAAAGCCTTCCTGATCCTGATTTTCAGCTGATAGACTATTATGGCTCTTAGAAAATCACTCTACCTAAATCAAGGCTGCTTGATCTCGGCAGTGAGAGAATGTCTTTGGGGGTTTGCTTCTACACGAGGGCCTCAGTGAGCTGGAGGAACTCCACAATCTGTATCTTAGGGCATCTTAGTCAGTGGGGCCATTCTGCCTTTCATCGCTACTGACTTGGGGTAAGAATGGCTCACCGAGGGGTACATGCAGTGCCCACGGTTTTAACAAGGTGACTTCTTTTTGCAGATCTCCTAATCCTAGGGGGATCCCCCTTAGCTTGTGTTCTCATGGCTTGCTGCACTTTTCTTTTGTTACAATCAATTATAATGGTACAGTTATTTATGTAATTATTATTTAATGTCTGTCTCTGCCACTAGAATGTAAGTTTCCTGCTGCAGGGATCCTGCTGGTTTGTTGGTTGCTGCTGTATCTCTTGTGTCTAATCTTCCCTGGGTGTGTGGAAGGAGGAATCCTCTTCTACCACAAGTCGCTGGGGTGGGCAGTCTTCCTCTGATGCCCCTAACACAGGAGTGCTCCCCCAAATTGTTAGCCTGTGGAAGATGGGTGTCCCACTGAGGCTAATTTGAGAAGCCTGCAGGACGTGGGAAGGTACCCTAACAGATCTTGAGTCCACCCCCCCCTTCCCGGCCCGGAAGAGTACATGCTAGCTCTAATGACTGACCTTCAGTGGGAATTTCACAGACATTTTTATTATGAAAGTATTTTCATGAAAACACTTCCATATACCACACACTCGCTTCATTCTGACTCAGGAGTACACCTGTTTCTGGCTCCTTTGCCTGTCTGTCCCCTCCTGTCCCTGGTCCTTATAACCGGCCCTCTTACACCTTCACCCAGTTCTTTATTTCTACAGTCACCACCTTCCCCATGTGTGCACAGTATTAGAATATGCCACGGTACTTTCCTTTAGCTTCTCTGAAGCTTGTTGTCAGGAAGTTCTTCCTATTATCTAATCTCAGTTCTTCATGCTACAGTAGAGGCCTGTTTCCTCTTGTTCTGTTCCTGATATGGTTTGGAAGCAGCTAGTCACCATCTCTGAGTTGTGACTTTTCTTATGTTTGAAGATCAACCTCTCTTCTCTCTCTTCATCACCCTCCACTCCACCCTTAAACTCCTCTTAGATCAATCATCTTCGTTCCTTTAGCCTGGCCCCACAACCCCCTGAAGCCCCAGGTTTATCTCCTGCTGGCTAAGTTAGTCTTACTGGCCTTATCTGGACCCTTCACAGTTAGAATCCCTTGGATCATGCTGAGCTCTCAGCTGTCACCCACCTTGCCATTATGGTGGGGACCAGCTGCTCTCAAATGAAAGCTCCTTGGAGCCCCTCGATTAACTTCTTTGCCCCTTTCCGAGGTGCAACCTCCCTTTCCTTCTGCATTCAGGTTATTTTTCAGCCTGGATGAATATCTGACATTTGCAGCCCAGAAAATTTACACCTCCGGCTCCAGAAAGGAGTTCAGCCTGAACCTCTATGTCCCTGCCTCTGTACAATGAGAAGCATTCATAACTCAGAAGGAGGCCCACAAAGAGAAAGGAAAACCCAGACGACCCTACCCTTTCTTTTTCCTTTACAGTAAATAATTGACAAAACCAAATTTTCCTCCCCACAGGCTATACCCACTTTATCACCGGTCCCCAGGACCAGCCCTTACACATTTCCATACTGTCATGGACTATTTTTAGCAAAGGATGACATTAAGTACTAGTCGCCCCGTGGGCTTCAAACTCATCTCTTCCTCTTGTCAGAATGCTGTTAGTCCTCCTCTTTTGGACCTGACAGCCACTCACAGCCTAGAGACATTTCCAAGGGTGTGACGAGCTACCTAATGGTACAACTCCAGGGGCTCCTTAGCAAGTGCTCCGCCTCAAAATGTCTCCTTTGGCCTGGGTCTGCTGATTAGAATGAGACCAGGGCTGATGATTTCAGTATTAGAGATGCATTTCTTTAGCTCAAGTATCACTTCCTCAGGTCACCTTGTCTGATTCTTCGTTAAACTCTCTGACAGGAGCTTATTCCTTCTCCCTCATGGCACTTAGTCAGTTTGTAATTATACATCCATTAGTCTGACTGATTGGTTAATGCCTGTCTATCTCTCCCACTCTGCTGATTATTCCATGATGGCTGGGACCATGGCTCTTGTGATTTTTCCCATTCTATTCCCAGTGCCTAACACTGAGCCTGGCATAGGGAAGGTGTGCAAGAAATAGGTTTTTTTGACTGAATCTGTTCATGAGTGTAAGTGTGAATTCTCCAGAGCACTGGTGGGAAAGGGTATGAGTGTGAGTGCCCAGCACACTGGCTGGGGGAGAGGGTCCCAGAAAGCAAGGGTGGAGTACTGCTATGGTCAGGTGACTTCCTTCCCCAGGTGACTTGAGGCTGGCTCCTTTTGCTACCCCAGCTTCCTCTCCTATCAGCTGGAGGCTTCCCTCCTTTCTTCCCCTTACTCCGGGGCCTCCACTAGTAGGGCACATGGGAAAGAAGGATTTGAACAAGGTACAGACAAAGCTAAAATGGCCTCCTGCAGGCTGCCAGCAACTTTTGTCCAAAAACAATTGGGCGAATTGTGTATATATTCTTATGGCAGCATCTTGACTTGTCCCTGGTTCTGTGACCCTCCACAAGGGGACTGGTGGAGATCAAGGCCAGGGGTGCTGAGCTACAAAGCCACCCGCCCCCCAAGGCTCCTCTGGTTCCCACCCTCGACTGCCCTCCCAAGCTCAACCCCCCTAGTTCCCATGAGCTTTCTCCAGGCAGAAAAGAGAGGTGCCTTCCTGCTCTCAGGCCCCAAAGGCCTTCATCTACCTTGGTTAGCTAGCCTAGGTCTCCAAGGAGAGGGTACTAGGGGCCAGCTCACCCAGAGTCTAAGAGGAGCAATGAGAGGAGGGCCAGAGGCTCTCCTCTAGTTCCTGAAGCTTGGTGACTCCAGGTTTCAGTCCAGGAAGAATAGAAAGTGTTCTTGGCTGCTGTCCCCACTCTAGGCCAGCCCCTTCCTACCCATGATTCCTTCTCAACTGGCAAGGATCTCCTCCCCTGTCCCAACCAGAGAGCCCTGCAGCTGCTTCCCACCATGCCAAAGCCAACCCATTCTTACGGCCCTGCTGGAAGCCACAGCCATGGAGAGACTCTCCCTTCCTAGTTTGCTTTGGCACCGCCCAAGCTCCAGACCTGCAGACCCAGAGTGCAGCAAGCCCCAGGCCTCTCCCGCAAGTAGCAGGAGTCCTTACTGGGCCTAGAGTTGCCATAGTGGAACTGCTTTGTTCTCCCCTGGCCTTCGTGACAGCTTCTCCACCCCTCTAGCTACACTCTTAGTTCCCCATGCCCCATCCTGGCCTCTGCCACCTTGCCTGTCTTCTTCAGTGCTAATCAGGGTAGGCACTCAATAAATCCACAGTGGGGGCTCGATCAACAGTGGGCCCTTAGCCAGTAAATGATGGTTTGAATGACTGAAGCACTTGGTCACTCCATCCAAGGCCAAATGAAGGGCTGCCATCATTCATTTCTCTGTGCACCTGGTCAGGCAGAGTATGTTGCCTTCAGACAGAGCAGGGCTTTCTCTTAGTCTTCCTTCCTTTCTTCTTGTTCTTCTTGTTCTTGTTCTTCTTTCTTCTTTCTTCTTCTTCTTCTTCTTCTTCTTCTTTTTATAGCAATGGACTCTGAACTGGAGGGAAGGGGGTTAGGGAGAAGCGAGGGGCTCAAAGCCCATGAGGGGATCTCAAGAAAGGGAAATTCTGCACCTCCACCTCAGACTCCCTGATATTGACTGGATTCTGGCTGAGATCTGGGGGACTTCCAGGGCCCAGCTCTCCTGAGCCCTGAAATGATGGTCTTGAGCCTGTCTGAGGATTCCTGAGTCTGAGCTTTGGATATGACCCTGTATGCTGGTAACTTCCATACCGCTTTTCTTTTTACTTTATTTCCCTGTTTCTTCCTCTTTTTCTCTAACCAGAAAGCAGTGTCCCCAACTACCCTCAGCCCGTGAGCCATTTACCCACTGGCAGCCCACTGGGATGGGCTCAGGCAAAGACAAGGGAAGAGAAGAAGAGGACCACTTGGTTTAGTCACAAACTTGGAGCCAAGGGAATATTAGATTGGTTGGCCAGTTCTGTGTTGTAGGTAGTCAGATGAACTTTAATTAGAGAACTATGTCAGAGAAGCCAGTGAGCCTGACTTTGCTGGGGGCTCAGCTGCACCAAGCCAGGTAGTGTAATTTTCTGAATAAGCCAGGAGAAAAGCTAAGACTTATTGTTCCGGCCAGCCTGGGGACTTCATGGAGGATGGACTGGGAATTGGCCTTCTTTTAAAAGGCTCCTCTAGCCTGTAGTAAACCTTTCTGCCTGGGGTCCCACGCAGTCCCCGAACCAACACGCAGATACAAAAGGAAGAGGGGCTTCTAAGACCTTTCCTGGGGTCCCTCCAGAAGCGCCAGGCTGTCTTTTTAGCAGTGTAGGATCGGGTGATAGAAGAAGTCGCCCTCCCTGTCCCCCCCCCGCCCCCACCAAATGCCCCAAATCACATTAAGCAGAAGCTTGAGGCCTCAGTAACCTGGCTCGGTTACATAAGGCATCATGCTCGATAATGAGTCAGGGCCCTCAGGCTGGCCTAGGCCCAGCCTAGTCTGGAAGTGAGGCTAAGCAAGGTGAGGGAGGGCAGGAGGGGGGCTGGTGGGTAAGCCAGGAAGGAGCCCCTGGAACCACTTCCCTTCTTCTCACTCCTTTCTTCCTCAGGGATAGCAGGCGTAGCCAACTGATGGCCTAGACCGCTCTGACGGGAATCCCGGCCAGACCCCTAGGCTGTGAGCAGCTGCCCTCCGTCTTGCCTGAAGAGAAGACAAGAGGAAGTGGGTCGAATACTCAAGACTATTTCGTGAGTAAATTGTTCCTTCGAGGAAGGATGGGAAGGTCCTTGTGGGGCTCTGTCCATAGGCAGGGCCCTGATTTCAGGCTGGGCCTATTTGAGGAAAGTGGCTCCCAGGAGAGGAAGGCTGACAGTGTGCCTGGGGCATCACTGACCAAACCTCCTTCCAGCTCTTGTTTCTCCTCGGGCTAGTATCTGCGCCACAGGAAGCTTCCCATTTGGTCTCCTGTGCTGGCTGGGATCTGACCCCACTTATACTGTCTCCAAAAGGGTAACAGCCACTTGGGGTCAGGGATCGCCTGCTAGAAGGTACAAGTGAATTTGCCTTGCTCACTGATAAGATTCCCTCCTGCCTCGATTAGCATTTGGGAAAGCTTGCTTTCTACTCTCCCAGATCCCTGTAGTATTCCCAGTCCAATTCCTTCACCCAGACGAATGTCGGCATGGTAGACAGTGGCCGCCCTAAGCCCCTGCCACAACTCCTCATGAAACCAGCTTTGAGGCTGGGATCTAGCTTTCTGGACCTCATGCAGCTTCCATTAGCCCACAGGGCTCTATGGAAGGCCTGCCCTGCCAAAGCTGCGGTCTTACAGCGAAGCCCTCACCCTTGTCCCATTATTGCAGGCATTGGAACAGCACAGCATGTCCTGGGCCATTATTGCTGTCTTCATCTAAAAGGGAAATTTCGTCTTTTTGACCCCTGTGGTCTTGGAATGCCTTCCCTTGAGTGCACAGAGCACACAGAGTGCTCCACTAAATGGGCCCAAGCTTTAGTCCCGCTCAGCACGTTGGGTTCTCCAGGGCTCGAGAGGCAATTGCATGACACCAACCAATTTATTATGTAAACCCAGCCAGCCATGGCAGATTATGGCTTTGTAGTTATCTTGAGGGATGCCTTACATAAGAGGAGAAAGTTCAGGTAGGAGCAGCATCGCGATGAGCAAACACAGCGCAACGGCCACCACCAGGTGCAGACAGACAGGGTTGGCCTTGCTCCCCTCCAGCGGCCCACAGGGTGGGGGCGAGTGCTGTGCTGGGTTCCATCACTCAGAGGACAGGAGACCCTGGCAGCCTTGGCCAGACGCATCTGTCTCCATTTACCCAGACTCCCCGGCCTTCAGGACCTGTCCTGGAAAGGAGCCAACACTCTACCTGGAATTGACAGCTTGTTAGTTTATCTGGAAGTGCAAACACGAGCAGGAGTGTTAACCTTCTCTTCAGGCAGGGAGGGAAAATAAGGTCACCCTGGAAAGAATTCTTTTCTGAGGTGTGGGCTCCCATGGGTCCATTCCTGGCAAATTAGAGCAGTGGGTGAAATTCATGCTCTGTTCTTACCATTTTTTAAAAAAAGATCTTATTTATTTATTTATTTATCAGAGAGAGAGAGAGAGAGAGAGAGAGAGCGCGCACACACACAAGCAAAGGGGACTGGGCAGAGACAGAGGGAGAAGCAGACTCCCTACCGAGCAGGGAGCCCATGGCGGGGCTCGGTCCCAGGACCCTGAGATCATGACCTGAGCTGAAGGCAGATGCTTAATGACTGAGCCCCTCAGGCACCCCTCCCTACCATTTTTCATTAAGAACACAAACCCTCAAGCTATACCTCTCCAGTCCCCATGATGCAGTGGGCCTTCCATGGCCACCAGCCTTGCCTCTCTACCTCTCCTCCAAACTTGGGTTTCCCATGTGTCACTCCCACAGAATCCTACTCCCAGTGAGTGGCCTGCTTGGCAGGAGGTCAGATAAATAAATCCACACAAAGTAGTCAATGGCAAGTAATGATGTCACATGTGGCTAAAAGGTATGGTAGCCCCTGGCCACTCATGAAAGGAGCACCCTAAAACCTTTGCCAGCCTCTGCTTCATGAGCATCCCCAAAGCCCATCATTTCCTCTATAAAACTTCCATTTCCATCACTTCATTAAACTTTTTAGTTTTCTTTTCATTGGAATCACCAGCCCTAGCAGCTGACCCAGGGAAAGGGTATTCTGCCTAAAGATCCAGGGGCTCAAAAAGATGCCTGTATGCTAGCGTGCACAGCAGCATCTTCCATCACAGCCAACTGGTGGAGGGTGACCCATGTGTCGGTGGACAGATGAGTGGCTCGACAAAACGTGTTGATCCACACAACAGAATACTATCCAGTCATTAAGAAAGAACGAAGTACTGTCGCATGCCACAACATGAGTGAACCTTGAAAACCTAATGCTCAAAGAGGCCAGACCCAAAAGGACACGTAATGTATGGTTCCACTTACATAAAATCCCTAGAGCTGGCAAATTCAGAGAGATAGGAAGTAGAAGAGAGGTGACCAGGGCCTGAGGGGGAGGGGAGGGCGAGGAGTCAGTGTTTAACAGGTGCAGAGTTTCTGTTGGGGCAATGACAGATGGTGGTGATGGTTGTACAGGCTCGCAAAGATCCCCGATACCGCTGAATTGGCTACTTCAAAGTGGTTAGAACGGCAAATTTTATATACATTTTACAGCTAATGTGTACATATTACTTATATACTTCATATACATACATAAAACATATTTATCATATATACATATGATGTATGTATATCATATACATACACCGGCGAAAGCCTCTTTGCACATGGAATTCACATCCGAGCCTCAAGAGAAAGACAACTTCTTAACGTGTTGAAATTCTCATGAAACATCCACCCCATGACTGTTAAGTTTGCAGATGCATTTGTGTTGTTAGCAGGGAATGTCCCTTAATCCAAGAGTGCCTATTCTTTGTCAGACCACTAGGTACTCAGGAAATAGTTATTTTAAATTACCTTGGGTGAGGGAAGGACTTTCAAAGCTTGATACCAAAAGCGAAAAAATCACAAAGGCAAAGAATGACAGGCTTGGCCGCACAGAAACCCAAAACCTCACTACAGAAAAAAAAAAAAAAAAACCAAAAACAAAAAACCCCTCCATCCTCAAAATCAACTGGCAAATTAGTTGACAAAGCATTGCAATCTCGAATTCGGGATTTCTCACGGTGTGGTCTGCATACCACTGGTGCCATGGAAGAGGGGTTTTAGATGGTACACAGATGTCAAAGTGGATCTTAAGAGTGTGAATTTAGACACCACAGCAGGCAGGTAAGAGAGTCGTTTTGCGCTTCAAATCATGCCATGTAAGTGGGTCCTCTACGCCCTCAGAGGTCAAATCCAGGAACATACACATATAAAACCATTAGTTCAAAGATTCACTTACAGAAGCCCAAATAATTTGTATGTGAATTTTTCTTGGAAACCTGATCTCTGAATCTCTATCTTTCCCCTTGCTGCTATGTACCAACTCAGTGGGGAAAATTAAAGGAATTAGCACAGGGAAAGCAATTTGACATTTATGTTATTATTTTTTTTAAAGATTTTATTTATTTACTTGACAGAGAGAGACACAGCGAGAGAGGGAACACAAGCAGGGGGAGTGGGAGGGAGAAGCAGGGTTGGCACTGAGCAGGGAGCTCGATGCGGGGCTGGATCCCAGGACCCTGGGATCATGACGTGAGCTGAAGGCAGACACTTAATGACTAAGCCACCCAGGTGCCCTATTTTCTTACTTTTTTTTTTTCGAGATTTTATTTATTAATTTAAGAGAGAGAGAGAGCACAAGCAGGGGGAGAGGCAGAGCGAGAAGCAGACCCTCCGCTGAGCTGGGAGCCCAATGTGGGGCTCGATGCCAGGACCTGGAGATCATGACCTGAGCCAAAGGCAGACACTTAACCATCTGAGCCAACCAGGTGACGACCCTTTTACTGTTATTTTCTGAGCATCTAAGTATGGGAACCCATTGTTGCCAGCTAGAAACTTAAAGGTGGACAACGAGGGCTTTTAGAGCTGGAAGCCGATTCCGAGTGTCTCAGGCCACACTGGGCAGGTGAGCTTGGGGGACACAGGCAGGACAGAGCTGACTGAAACGCTTTGGATAAAATCTAAGAAATAAAGTTGAGGTTGCAACATCAGTGACAATAATAGACTATGACAAAGGCTCTTGTTCCAGCTCGCTACACCTTACTGATCAGAGAATTAAGGTCCCTCAAATGTCAACTTTGCAAGTTTTTTTCATAGGCTACTTTTATTTTATTTTAATTTTTAAAAAGATTTATTTATTTATGGTGGGGGAGAGCACGGGCACAGGGAGGGGTGGAGGGAGAGAGAGACTCTCAAGCAGGCTCTATATGCCCAGCTCAGACCCCGACATGGAGCTCCATCTCAGGACCCTGAGATCAGTTGGACGCTTAAACGACTGAGCTGCTTGGGTGCCCCATATTTTATTTTTTTATAATTTTTTAAAGTAGGTTCCAGGCCCAAAGTGGGGCTTGAACTCACGACCCTGAGATCAAGAGTCGCATGTTCTACCAGCTGAGCCAGCCCGGTGCTACATTTAAATTGGAAATGTTAGCTGTTTGCCCAGTATATTCTATCAGCCTCCTAAGTTTTCCAGTTTTAGAAGCATATTCAAATGATAAGGCAGAGTCCCTGAATAGAAGGGTGACCAATCATCCCAGTTTCCCTGGGACTGTCCTGGTTTGAACATTGGAAGTCTTGTTTCCCCAGACTGGAGGGTTGGTCACCCTACCTAGTAAGGACATTTTAACCACTTGATTAGTTTTCTGGGCTAATATTTACCTCAGCTTAACAACTCTTTCTTCACAGACAATTCTTTAGTGTCTGATTGATCTTAGGCGGAGTTTTGGCTTTGCTCTTTGTTGGGAGGTATCAGGCAAGTTTCTAAATTTTCCCAAGCCTCAGTTTCCTTCATTATAAAATAAAGAAGGGTAACAACAGTACCCCTTCCTTTGGGTTGGTGTCAGTGATATTATGCAGACAGGAGGCTTAGTACATATTTTAAACACTTAGTAAATGTTAACTATTAATCTATTATTGTTGTTAGTTACCTAACACAAGATCAAAGGGATGGTATTTATTTATTTATTTTAAAGATTTTATTTATGTATTTGAGAGAGAGAGAGAGAGAGAGCAAGAGCATGAGCTTATGTGCTTGCACACGAGTGGGGGAGGAGGAGCAGAAGGAGAGGGAGAAGCAGGCTCCCCGCTGAGCAGGGAACCCTGAGGACATGGGGCTACATCCCAGGACCCTGAGATCATGACCTGAGCCCTAAGGCATGGTATTTAAAACACATCTTCCTCTGGGGCGCCTGGGTGGCTCAAGTCAGTTATGCATCAGCTCAGGTCATGATCTCAGGGTCCTGGGATCCAGCCCCGTGTGGGCTTCCTGCTCAGTGGGAAGTCTGCTTCTCTCTCTGCCCCTCCTCCCTGTTTGTGCTCTCTCTCTCTCAATCTCAAATAAATACAATCTTTTAAAAAACAAAACACATCTTCCTCTCACCCAGTATTTTAGAGGCACCCTTATATATGAACAAGCTGCATGTCCTTCGGGACTTCTACAAGGCTAGGAGTAAATGCATGTGGTTCAAACAACAGAGATCACACTTAAATATTAATAAGGATTTTCCAAGACTAGTTTAAAGTTGCAAAATCTTTACAGAGGACCATACCAATAATTAAGCAGTCATCTGGTTTAAAAAAAAAAAAAAACAGTTACTGAGTACCGGCTGTCTAACAAGTAGCTGAGGGAGAACCAAGTGAGTGTAAAACACTGTCCTGCCCTCAGATTGCTTACACTCTTGTGTTCCAAGGATTCCAAGAACTAAGCCAGGAGCCAGGGGCAGGTCAAAGTAGACAAACCAGATAGAAATGAAGAATGTGCCCCGCCCTGCCCTTCCTCCCTGGAATACAGGAGCCCTGGCAGCAGGTGAGTGGGCTGTAGGAGGAGAGGTGGGTGAGTCGCTTTTCTAGAAGAGACAGCCTTCAAAGTCGACATATTAAAGGAAAAGTATACCCAGGCGGGAATTTGAAATATCAAATCATTAAATGGAACCGAAGTAAAAGGGATGGCTGAGTTTTGAAGACAGATGCCCAGGGAATAAATGAAGTAAGACAGAGGAAATTTTCACTTTGGAGAAGGCTGTCCAGTTCAGAGACCAGAGAAGTCCCATAACCAGCAATAATGGTCTCCTACTTTGCTAAGGAGGATGTCATTCTGGGCAAAACCTAAACCACATTCAGAATGTCTAATCTCTAAGGACCCAGAAAGGTCAAGGAAACTGAGACAATGCTTCATCCTTCTAGAACTCTACGGCTGTTACCACAGGACTCGGTCATTCCCCTGCCTCACGGAAGCCTGACGGCTTACTGGTTTGCTGCTCAGCTGTTTGGGACACCGAATTGCTCTGATTCCCAGAGGCGCAGGACTCAGGTACACCTTTTCAACCATTCACCCTGCTCCCTTGACCAATGCCCTCAGCGCCCCCATCCCCCAACCCACAGTATTTCCAGGCTTTGCCAAGAAACAAGCGTCAACAGGCAGGTGTCCATGGGAGTAGGTGTCGAAGGAGGTTTTTCCATTCAAGAAACCCAGACAATCAGAAAGCATCTCTAGGTGTGGCACAAACCAACACTGATCTTAGGCTCTTAGCCTCATACCTCGCTCACCTAGGTCCTACCCTCCTAGGTCCTGAACCTAGGAACCAGAGCCGAGGAAGTGTCCCCTCTACACTTTAGCAAGGCCATTTAGGGCAGTTTCTCTCCCCCCAGAAAGAGTACAAATGCTGCAGACGCTCTTTCCTGGTGTTTCTGCCACTCCTCCCCCATCACCACTCTCCTGTGGTGTGGAGCAGGATTATTAGGAGCCTTTTAGGGCTTTAGCTGGGCAGGGGCTGCGGGTGTCTGGTGTGAATACACTTGTAGTAATCTTTCACCAGAAACGAAGATTCCCTAGAAACCTGTTGCGTATGTGGCTTGGTTTCTTTGAGACAATTGCTGCCTCCTGTGAAACAATAAACGAGAAAGAGCTTTGATGGCCTGGAAAATGCCTGAGAAATACAACTTGTTATGATAGTGCCAAAGAAGTCGGCAGCCCTGCTTGTGGGGCTGGGGAGGCAAACCTGGTCTTAGTACCAAGTGAGGGCAGTTCCTGCCAATGGGATCACTTTGAAAATTTCCCATGTGGGCTTCACAAAGCCACCCAATGATTCAATAGTCTGTGGGTGCTGAAAATTTCCTATTACCTTGGCTCAACACACCACCTGCTCCCCCACCACCTGGAATCTCAGAACTAGGAGTCTGGTTGGTTTTTTTTTTTAAGATTTTATCTATTCATTTGACAGACAGAGATCACAAGTAGGCAGAGAGGCAGGCAGAGAGAGGAAGGGAAGCAGGCTCCCTGCTGAGCAGAGAGCCCGAGGGCTCGATCCCAGGACCCTGAGATCATGACCTGAGCCAAAGGCAGAGGCTTTAACCCACCAAGCCACCAGGCGTCCCTCAGAACTAGGAGTCTTAAGAGAC